>NC_088868.1:31308213-31373852 GCF_032884065.1 Artemia franciscana | reverse complement strand
ACATGAGAATACAAAAGTTGTTTAAGCAAGCTAATTTATAAGTTACTTATATCTTTTACTAATATAAAGATTTTAAAAAAAATAAAAGTTCTAGTTGCCTTTTTAATTAGCCAAAAAATCGAAGGGCAGCTAGGCTCCCTCCTCCGCTCTTTTTTTCTCAAAATCATTCGATCAAAATTATGAGAAAGCCATTTAGCAAAAAATATAAAAAATATGCAAATTTCGCTTTAATCATTCCTCTGCGGAGAGCCAATATCAAAACATGCATTGATTCAAAAACGTTCAGAAATGAAATAAAAAAAAAGTTTTTTAAACAGAAAGTAAGGAGCGCCATTAAAACTTAAAACGAACAAAAATTACTTCGTATATGAAAGGGGCTGCTTCTTCATAAACGCCCCGCTCTTTACGCTAAAGTTTTTTATTGTTTTAAAAAGTAGGGTTAAGAGAAAGAGTCAAACTTTAGCATAAAGAGCAGGGCGTTTCTGAGGGAACAGCCCCTCTCATATACGAAGTAATTTCTGTTCGTTTAAGTTTTAATGTCGCTCCTTACTTTCAGTTAAAAAAAACTTGTTTTTTTATTTAATTACAGAATAAAATAATCCAATCATCCCCTTAACGAGCAATCGGTTTAAAGAAAAAGAAGTGAGACACCTATAACAAAGGACTCACCAAAAGCAGCTGTGCTACCGACTCTTGCTATTGCCATAGAGTGAAATAAAAAAAGAGGTAAGTTTAGGATTTAGCTTAGTGAACTTAGATAGTAAGTTGTTTATTTAACTCTTACTTTGGCTTTTCATTCATACCATGCTCCCATACTGCTTGACTCGGACAAAGAAAATGGTATTAAAAACAGAAAGGGGATGTATCAGTTCTGCTACTAGACACAAAGAAACAGATGGTTTACATGTGAGAAATCTCGCGCCTCGAAAACCATCCTTACTTTTTCCTCGCTTGAAATTTCACATAAAAGAACCATGCTTTACTCAGGTGGGGCTATTGTGCTTCACTTTCTGACGTGCGCTTCAGCCAAAATGTGATTGGCTAGCGGAAGTACGTCAAAGCCATAAGCGAAGAGAATAAAAGCAAAATTTTCTTCACGGAGCTACAGGAAAATGATTTTTTCTTTCTTTGGTCGCACTTTATATATTGAAACTTACTAAGACACTATTTTTTTCCAGTTGTCTTTGATGAAGGTAAAAGCAAGCCTTCTGCCAATTGGCTTATTTGCCAATGCACGATAGATGAAGACTAATTTGTCTTTTTTTATCATGGTGCCATCGCTAATTGACAATTCTAGAGGCATAAAAAAAATTAAAAATTACTAACTTACGTCCCTGCCGTCCTCATGAAATGATTCGATTTTTAGTTTTCTTTTGTTTGTACTGTATTTTTTCTAATTTCCACTGCCTAAAACTTTTCCTTGTTTGTTTTTCCTACGTTTTTTTTTCTTACGCCAGAAAGAGAGAGAGGATTTAAATTCTGCTAAATGTTAGGAATTTGCAAAATTACATGTTTAAACCCAATAATTGATTCAACAATTTGCTAGGAAGTAATTTTCCTGTGGTCTTGGCTCCTCCTTCTATGAAGATAAATGTTGGCCCTTTCCTCCCAATGGAAACCCTACCTATCCCGTGAAACATTCGGTTATGGCATACAACATTGGTTTGATAATTCTTCATAATTGGAAATCTGGTAAAGCTAAATTATTAGACGTCACTGCATTTTAAAAACGAGTAATTTTATGTTAACATTAGTTATCTAGTGAGGAAAAAAACATATTTAACTCCCCAAGAGAGAGGAAATAATAATATTACTGGTGAGATTCAAAGAAAGAAGGAAAAACGATATGTGCAGCATAGTTAAAATAAAGTCTTCTTTCAATTTTCAAACAGTTCGTGGTAATGAACTGTAGTAAGGAATGACCCGGTTCAATAGTAACCGAAACTCAAAAAAATATAATTTTGATACCAATAGTTACATCAAAATAATCGCATTTTAATGCTGATTTTAAATATATAACTTGGGGAGTCCACCGTACTGGAATTTATCAATACGCCCATGAATTTGTTTCAGAAGAAACTTGAGTACAAAGGCCTCAGTTACTTTCGCCAAACAAGGTGTAAGTGAGATTGGGTGGAGATCGTCGCATGCACTAGGGGCGCGCTTTTTTGGAATAATTCAAATATAAGCCCTTTTCCACTGTGACGGGAAATATCCAGAAGTAAAACACTCGTTTATGATGCTGGACAGTGGTAATGCTATGAAGGCTGCATATTCACGTAGCAGTTTGGCAGGTAATTCACCAGGGTATGAAGATGTATTAGGTTTGATCATCCGTAATTCCGTGTAAACATCACAATCACTGACCATTATGTTGTTCTCAGGCTCACATTTTTCAAGTATGGTGGACTTTTCATCAGCCGTAATAGTTGGATAGGTAGTGCAGATCTTGGTGAACAATTCACTCACTTCTTCTGCACTGATTAAGGACCCATCATCATTGCTGATCTTAACACTGCTGTCAAAAGCTCGGCCGGCCATTTTTTTCACAGCGTTGTGCCACTTTTTGGAGTCTGAAGTAAGTAATTGGGAAGGCATGGTTTCACGACCATAGCGAGCTTTAGCTTTCTTTACCAAAGAAAGATAGCTTTCTATGATGTTTCATTACCATCTAAGCAGAAAAACATCTTTTGTACACGTTAGTCCTATTAAATTGTATCCAGTTAGTCCTTGCATGTATAGAATAACATAAAAGCAATTTGTCTAGTCTGTCTAATTTCCCATGGTAGAACAAATTATTTCATTCGGTACCTGCCTATCATGACCAAAGCAATCTCTTGGGTGACACACTCTTTCAAGATTATGAGGGATAGGGATGATGTATGATAGAATCAAAATAATGTTCTAGTATCTTACAAAAATACCTAAATAGGAAAATTCAGAATGTATAGGCTTGTATTCTCTTAAAACAAAATGACTCGTCTAATTTTTCACAAAAACATGTAAAAGGCTAATTTAATTTCTAAAATTAACAATAAGTAATAAATAGTCTAGTCTTGCTAATAGTCAGGCTAATAGCCTATCAGGCTACTTGAAACGTCCCATAATGAGATCAAATAAGACAATAATACTTTCAAGGAATGCCTAAATAGGGATAGATTTTCACTAACTTCACCCAAATTCAGTCTCAAAATCCTTTGACAATACGTAAATAAAATTGTACTGAAGTATTTACGTTACTAAAATTTGAAAGCCCATTGACTGTCTGGATTATAGGGGATAGAAACAAGATCATATCGCGGGAAGAAAGGAGCCAGTCTTACCAAAATCCTACATTTTCCGATATTTATCAGAACTTGTCATTCAAACTTATAAACAAACTGGTTTTTTACACTCCCCCCTAAAACAGTATTATTGTGTTCATTCCTAGATAAAGATATTATATAATTTTTCTAAAATAATACAACAATACCTTCTAAAAATGACGAGACGGGAATCTAAAAAAAAATAGGTTTTACTTTCTTCATCTTAGTTGATTTGTACAATTATTTGCAAAACTGTCGCAAAATTTGATTTAATATTAATAATTTCTACATTAACGAAAACACGCTGGTCAATTATGCAAATAAATTTAGGAAAATATTGACTACATTTGATTGTGCTACCCAGAGCCATTGAGTAACTATTGGTTCTTAAAGAAGACTAAAATTATTTCTCAGACTCTTTGCCTAACTTCTATAGTTGGATCAGCGTGTTTATAGTGCTTATACGAGAAAGGACAAGATGGCAAAAACACACTCTGCAAATGAAAGATGACAGATTACCAAAGATTCTCCCTTTCAGCCAACAGTCTTTGGCCAAGCGAAAAGCGGCTGTTCCTCACATAGGCTAGGAATATGCCATAAGGAAAGATTTATGGAAAATCAACAATTTTCGGGATGGTCTAAAGGGGAGACTTTAAATAGATTGGGATTGAAGCTGAGCATGCGCAGCTGTATTTGCCTAAGACGACTTGGCGTTGCAATTAAATGTTAGTAGCAGTGGTAGTAGTAGCAGTGCTTATACATTGCCCATTAAACTGATGGTTAATGACATAGACTATTCCTTTTCTTATAAAAGGAACTTTCTTATATCTTTGAGTTATAAGAATTCCAAGAGTAAATTTTAATCCAAGAGTTAGCTGGCTTCCAGAGTTAATTCTGAGCCAAGATCTATATTCAAAAAAAGTCTTAGCTCCCTTAGAAATTTATAATAAAAGTTAAACAATCTTGTAAATAGCAAAACCTGCAACTTATAGATTATTTGTTATCTTTCAGGTTTGTGACAGAGAGGAGTTGTTATTTTTTTGTAATGGAGATTAACCTTTTCTTTTTGAGCTTTTAATGTTCAGAGAGTTAATTTTGTTACAAGAGTTAGTATTTTCCAAGGGTGTATCCGAATAGCCCATGAATCCTCAAAAAGCGAATAAGGTTATTATTTACTTAAAAGTTAAACGCTCTTTTAAGTTAAATGTATATAACAACAGTAATACTTAAGCATTAAGCAGTAATACTTTACGTTGTGTTCAAAGTGTCAGTTTTTACCACAGGTTACCTACAGCTTAGTCAAATAGCCCTTTTCTTCCCCACAGTTCAAAATAGGGATGAAACCTTTTAATTGACAGTCAACAGATATAAAATTTTTTAACTGGATATTTCGAATACACATACAGTGTTCATCGAATATATACAGTGTTCATCGAAATATCCAGTTAAAAAATTTCATATCTGTTCACTGTCAATTAAAAGGTTATTGACAGTTATTGACGAAATATTTTACTTTCGTCATGAAAAGATAGTGTGGTCTACGAAGTGGTATATAGTGTGGTCGAAGTTATCATTCTTATATATTTGCTCTTATCCTTCAAGTAGGCGACAAACAAGGATTTCTTTTTACAACTGAAATTTCTTTTTTATTGTAGAATTTTCACTGTTCTGGGACATAGTTTTATTCGTGAAATTAATCATGTTCAAAGATCTAGCGTGTTAAATTGAAATGTGCAAACAATTTTTTAGTAACAAAGTCTCATCAAAGTTTCGAATCACCGTTCAGGGTTTGCTCAAAACCAGGTAGTGAGTAGTTGGAAATAAAAGAATTGAATTACTCGTTAGAAATTACGAATTGTATGTGTTACAAACTTGTCAAATTATTCTTCCACAACTTTCAAAAGAAAGATATTTCCTTACTGGTTGAAACAATCCGTAGAAATGGCGTTATGGAATATTCCATAACTCGATTTCTTTCTAGTAATTTCCTTTCTGACCGTTCACAAAGAATAAAAATATCCGGTTAGGCATCTCAAGCCTCATCCGTTAGATTTGGTGCACCAAAAAAACATATTTTAGGCTCTCATTTTTCTAGTGCATGCAAATAATCTTCTGTAAATTTATCTTCCTTCATTGTGATCTCTTTATCATTTTTTTCACGATAAGTTAGTTTATTTTGAAGAGTTGGCTATGTTCCAAAAGTTAATTACTATCCAAGATTTAGTTTGTCGAAAGAAAAATTTCAAAAAGTTTTCCAAACAGTAAAGTCACAGAGTCACCTTCCAGATTTTTTGTACAAAGCCAGCTTTGCCAGCAGTTGTAAATAGAAAATCGGAGAATGTTTGAATTTTATGAAATTCTATGAAATGAAGTGATCTTTGTGTTTGTCTGGTAAGTCTTCTAACGAAAAATATTCTTAGATTCTTGTTGAAATAATTATAAAAGATACAATAATATATAAGAAAACAATAATATAATAATAAAAAAAAAATAAATTAAAAAAATACTAATAATATAAAAAATAATATAATAAAATACTCTTGTTGAAAAACTGTACAGACTAAAAAAACTAGATGGCGCTAATGAAAGATTTTCTTGTTTGACTGTTAGTTTATTTTCCGGATATTCACAAAGAATAAAATATCTTGTTCGAAACTTAACTATTGCTCATTAAAAATGCTCACTATTTTTCAATAGTTAATTCAGAGCAAATTCTTTGAATTAGCTTTTGGATTTTTCCTTGAAACTGGATTTTCCATTGTTGCAAAATGAAAATTGATAATTTTGCAAATAGAAATTTTATATGCTCTGAATGCTTCAATTTTTTTTCCCAAATCATAAAAAAAAAATATTTGACATTATCCTTGACTAATAGGAGCAATGCTTGACATAATTATATTCTGTTCACTATTGTGGTCAAATAATGTGGTGGGCTTAGTGTTGTAACTAATGAAATTGGTGACGGTAAAATTAAGTATTTTGTGTATTTTACCGTTATTTTAAGGACCCCCATAAAAATAGTATTTCACCTATTTTACGTAATTTACCTATTTTATGTATTTACCTATATTTTACGTGTTTTCTGGTATTTTATGTATTTTACCGGTATCATAAATATTTTCCTGACATATTTTACGAAGACTGGCACTTTTCACAGCACAAAATCGCGAAGAGGCTGGCAGCAACAGGCTTGGATAGGATTTTGTTTTTTGTACAGCTGTGTTGCCCACTTTAAAGGGCCCTCTGTCTGACTTCAGTCTGTTAAAGACAGCCGTGAGCTGTTAAAGACAGAAAGGGCTACAATAGGATTGACATACAACCAACAAGAAAAAAAAATTAAATTAAATAGCCGAGAAATACAGGGGTAATGTCAACCAGTGGACCGAAAAGTAGTGAAAATGACAGAAGCAGATATTTTGCCAGAAACTTCCACCTAGGCGTCTTCAGTGCTAAAAACAATAAGGAAAACTTACCTTTTGAAGTAACTGTTAACAGAGCAGAAGAAAGACTGAATCAGACGAGCCTAGCCATAATAAATAAAATACTATTTACCAATTATATTGGACAAGAATCCTCTGCTTAGAGATTGACTTAACTTGTCTACTGACCTAATTTTTATTAAAAATATTGTCAGATGATCTTAATTTAAACTGAAAAAAAATGTCATTTTAATCCTTTAATTTTAAGGTAGTGTAAATTGGGTTTTACAAAAATTAAATAAAAAAAACTAATTTTTTTAGCTGACAGTAAGGAGCGACATTAAAACTTAAAACGAACAGAAATTACTCCGTATATGAAATGGGTTGTCCCCTCCGCAATCCCTCGCTCTTTACGCTAAAGCTTTTAATTGTTTTAAAAAATAGAATTGTGGCAAAGAGTCAAACTTTAGCGTAAAGAGCGAGGGATTGCGGAGGGGACAACCCATTTCATATACGGAGTAATTTCTGTTCGTTTTAAGTTTTAATGTCGCTCCTTACTTTCAGCAAAAAAAAAATTAGTCTCTTTTATTTAATTTCTGAACGTTTTTGAATTAAGGCATGTTTGGTTTTGGCTCTCCGCACATAAATTATTAAAATGAAATTTGTATATTAATTCTTTTTTTGGTTTAATGGCTTTCTCTTAGTTTCGATCAGACGATTTTGAGAAATAAGGAGTGGAGAAGGAGGTCTAGTTGCCCTCCAATTTTTCGGTTACTTAAAAATGCAACTATAACTTTTAATTTTTAACGAATGTTTTTATTAGTAAAAAATATACGTAACTTAAAAATTAACTTACGTAACAAACTTTCATAGTCTTATATTTTTATTATGTATACGAGGGGGTTTGTACCCTCGCTAATACCTCGCTCTTTGCACTAAATCGTAAGTTTTGTCCCAGTTCTTTAATAATGACCCCTGAATCAGAAAGGCCGTAGAATACATAGTTGAAATTACTAAAAATACTTTAGCATAAAGAGCGAGGTATTTATCTCCTCCTAAATACCTCGCTCTTTATGCTAAAGTATTTTTAGAACCCCTCATATGCGTAATAATCTCTGTTCGTTTTAAGTTTCAATGCTACTCCTTCCTTTCATTTGAAAAAACGTTTTCATGTTTATTTTTCATTGTTTTCTTATAGTAATGCTTGAAAATCCTGCGCCCTTTTCATTGAATTTTTGTTCCCTCATGACAGATTCCTCCAAGGAAAGATCCTCCAACATAGCCCCGTCCCCTCAGCCCCACCCCCAAACAAAATAAAATCCCCCTGAAAACGTCTTCACACTTCCCAATAACCATTACTATATGTAAACACTGGTCAAAGTTTGTAACTTGCAAGTCCCTCCCCCAGGGATTGTGGGAGAGTAAATCATCCCCAAAGACATAGTTCTTATGGTTTTCGACTATGTTGAACAAAATGGCTATCTCAAAATTTTGATTTGTTGACTTTGGGAAAAAATTAGCGTGGGAGGGGGCCTAGATGCCCTCCAATTTTTTTGGTCACTTAAAAAGGGCACTAGAACTTTTCATTTCCGTTAGAATGAGCCCTCTTGCGAAATTCTAGGACCACTTGGTCGATACGATGACCCCTGGGAAAAAAACAAACAAAAAAAAACAATCAAATAAACACGCACCCGTGATTTGTCCTCTGGCAAAAAATACAAAATTCCACATTTTTGTAGATAGGAGCTTGAAACTTCTACAGTAGGGTTCTCTGATACGCTGAATCTGATGGTGTCATTATCGTTAAGATTCTACGACTTTTAGGGGGGTGTTTCCCCCTATTTTCTTAAATAAGGCAAATTTTCTCATGCTCGTAACTTTTGATGGGTAAGACTAAACTTGATGAAACTTATATATTTAAAATCAGCACTAAAATTCAATTCTTTAGATGTAGCTATTTATATCAATATTCAATTTTCTAGAGTTTTGGCTTCTATTGAGCCAGGTCGCTCCTTACTACAGTTCGTTACACGAACTGTTTGAACACTGGTCAAAGTTTGTAACTTGCAGCCCCTTCCCCAGGATTGTGGGGGAGTAAGTCATCCCCAAAGACATAGTTATTATGATTTTCGACTATGTTGAACAAAATGGCTATCTCAAAATTTTGATTTGTTGACTTTGGGAAAAGAATGAGCGTGGGAGGGGACCTAGATGCCCTCCAATTTTTTTGGTCACTTAAAAAGGGCACTAGAACTTTTCATTTCCGTTAGAATGAGTCCTCTTGCGACATTCTAGGACCACTTGGTCGATACGATGACCCCTGGGAAAAAGAAAAAAAACAACAAAAAAAACAAACAAATAAACACGCACCCGTGATTTGTCTTCTGGCAAAAAATACAAATTCCACATTTTGTAGATAGGAGCTTGAAACTTCTACAGCAGGGTTGTCTAATACGCCAAATCTTATGGTGTCATTTTCGTTAAGATTCTATGACTTTTAGGGGGGTGTTTCCCCCTATTTTCTTAAATAAGGCAAATTTTCTCAGGCTCGTAACTTTTGATAGGTAAGACTAAACTTGATGAAACTTATATATTTAAAATCAGCATTAAAATGCAATTCTTTTGATGTAGCTATTGATATCAAAATTCAATTTTTTTGAGTTTTGGTTACTATTGAGCCGGGTCGCTCCTTACTACAGTTCGTTACCACGAACTGTTTGATAACTCCAGTATCTCTATTTAAAGCAAGGTCTCCATTTATGGATTTTTAATTTCAATAGCCTTCCTAAAAGAATGTGGGAATTTTTTGTTTTATATATTAGAATTTCTTCATCACAAAGAACTTTGCTTCATTTTTGTTTTGATTTTGACATCCCAGAGAAATCTTGTGTTCATGTCGTAGTTCACCAGTAGCCAACGATTACACTCCTCTCCACCGAGCACCCAGTGGTAAATTACGGTGGTAAATTTGTCCGTGACTACATCAAGCCCATATAAGCGATTCTAAGTAGCCATGTTCACTACTTTGAACAATTTGTAGAATCAGGCTTTGAACAATCAGGTTAATAGTCTCGTTTTCGTTTGCATCGATTAATGATGAAAATAGGGGGAAAAATCAAGCATAATTTGTCAGATTATATTAAGCTTGCAAAGATATGATAATATTGTAAAACGTATAAAGAAGAAATTTTTCTGTTATGGTCTACACCATTGAATAACTATAGAGTAAGTACTGAAATTAAAATAAATATCAAATGTTTTCGCTTTTCTAACTTTAATAAATCAAAAGTTATTAATACTTCAAGGAATAGGTATCAGTACTAGTAAATTAAACTGTCAATCCACATTCATTTTATTTTATTTCAGCCGAGTGTAAATTATGTTCTAGTCTTCAGATGGCATGGGGGTGTCAGTGCTCATGGTGAATTTCTGCTCGTCTTCAGTTTGACTCAGTTATTTTATTGTAATTTTTATTTGTTTTAAGTTTCATTTATTTATTGATGGTGATTTGTGGTAGTTTTACGCATGGAAGATTATTTGACTTTATTTCTGCTCAATTTTGGTTTAATGGCACTCTTTACGTTTCTTTGAAAAACTTGCTTTGTGGAGAAAGTTTTTTAAATTAATCACCATAAAAAGCTGATTTTGTTTATTTAATGTATTCAAACTTTGAGTTTTTATTCTTTTGTTATTGATAAGGATTGCTATTTGCTTGCCATTCATTATTATAAAGAATTTGATTTTTTTTAGAATTCCTTTGAAATGTGTAAAATAGTATTTTAAATCTTTTGTGTTTTTTTTTTCTATAAACTATTTTTCTATTGTTTATATGTTTTTTTTGTAAACAAACATGCATAGAGTTTTTTCGTTTAATCGAAACTTCCGCTCAACATTCCATAAAAGTTTCACCTTAATACCATTAGCGTCATTAGTTACAGCAATCGTAGTAGTAGTATAAAGAGTATACACATAGCAACTTCTGGCTAGTTCAAAATCCACTACAACATACCCTGAAATGTTCAACTTAATAAAGTAAGCCGTTCTTACTGCGCCACCCTATTTACAATGTACTTGTTCATAGTTTGTATTGATCTATTTCAACATCAACCTAACCTAAATATCCTTTGAAAGTTCCACCTTAATACACTTAGCTTGCGTAGTAGTAATAGATGTAGTATTCATAGTAGCAATGGTAGCAGCATGAACATAGTACATCTAGTTTTCTTCTATGTCCCCATCAACACATGGCGAAAGTTTCAACTTAATGAAGAATAGAATAGATTTACCTATACAAGTAATCATAGTTTAAAGTAAAAATTTCAACTAAATGGCGTTAGCAGGCTACTTACAACGAAAACAAGAAAAACACTGACAGTGTTATGTCAAAATTAAACACTGACAGGCCGTCCTGGCTGAGTGGTTGGTACGCTGGTGTGGAAATTTTGTGTCCAAGGGGCACGGGTTCAATCCCAGTTGTGACCAGCTATTTAGTTTGGGACAGGGGTCAGTGGCGTGATTCTGTAAGATCAGCCAAAGTGAACCCAGCTCTAAATGGGTACCTGGAGAAATCTTGAGAAGGTAAGCGGGAAAGGTGCGTGGAAGTACAGGATAGTTGGCCCCCCCCCCCCCCCATTGCACTTCCTGGCTGAAGGGCCATGAAACGGAGATCAGCACCGCCAGTTTGGACCTTAAGAGTCTAGTGTCGTCTTACTTACTCATACTACTTACTAAACACTGACATGTAAAAAGGAGTGACCGAATTGGTGAAACGGTTTATTCTTGGAGTAGGCAATTCCAGTCTCATTTTGTTAGCTGACCTTGCGTTTATTTTATTCCTCATAACTGGTGGTAGAATCTCTCTATGTTTTTTACTGCTAAGAAGAAATTGGCCAAACTTTCAGATCAAACCCAAATGATATTTGTGAAGGGATGGTAGTTATAGGATAGATAATACCAATTCATATCTTACAGATGCGTCTTAAAGAATAACTTTCGAGGTTTTTTTTGTAGTGACTCAAGTTGATCGCTTAAATAACTTGTGCTGTTGACTTGAGGACCACATACAGGGCAAGTATACTCGAGAATTGGTCGGATGTATGTAAGATAAGCTATCTTAAGCTTGGACACAGAGAAAATTAAACGATTTAGTAAGATAAGGGTACGCATCGCGCCCTTTGCCTTTATATTGATTCTATCAGCATGAGTACTAAACAACCAGTCAATGCTAAATGTGGCACCGAGAATTACAGCTGAAGATACGCTAGGATACGGTGGAGGAGGAGTGATAAAGTTCCTCTTAAGAGGGTTAAAGCGAAGTATTTGGGTATTTCCTTTGTTGATTGGCAGGCTGCTGATAGAATGTGCTTTTTTAAAGTTCCTCATTATTGCATCACTGAATTTAGGAACCTGTCTTCAAACTTCAAAAGGACAAAGTTTATAACTGTTAAATACAACAGCGCTGCAAGTTTCGTGCCTTGTGGAGCACCAGACGTGAGTTCAGCCCATTTGGAGCTGGTGTCTCCCGGTAAAAGGCTGTAGGCACACTGGAAATGGCCAACAAAAAATACATCGAATCGGACGCACAGTTCCTATTCCGCTTTTGAAGTTCCTTGTAAACGGCAAACTCTCAAATTTCACCGATATCATCGGTCTCTGCTTCATTTATGTGAGACTCGATTTCTGAACTGGTGATTGACAGAAATGTGTTAAAAAAAGGAGTTCACTTCCGTAGCCAATAAGAAAGTACCATCCTCTTTTAAAACCCTTAAGTCACTGGTTGTCACTTTACCGCTAATTCTTTTTACTGTCGAATGACATTTGTGTGGGTCTGTCGTAAGTAAAGGCATAATTTTGTCCTTCACATATTGCCGCTTCGCTCACCTGATCAGTTTGACAATATGGTTTCATAGCTTTGCTGAAATAACTGAATCGCCATTGCTGTGAAGGTGGCAGCGAGTCTTAATTAGGTCCTTGAGGTCGCTTGTTATCCTTAGTTTATCAGTATCTATAAGAGTAACGATTTTAGTCAGGAAATAAGCTTGGAACTTTACCTGAATTAGGCTATTTCGCTTACTGACTTTGACGTTGATGTCTGGCTCGGAGTAAATGTCATCAATTTCGCGGTTGCCGATCCTGTGACTGAACTTAAAAATCAAATCTCTTGTTAGCGCTCTAGTTTGGTTTTAGAGATTGCTGAATTTAATTCCCAGAAAATAATTGAATGATTGGAATTCTGGAGAAGTTCTAGGGACCGCGGTGCATCATTGAAGTCTTAAGGTCTGTCAAGATCGAGTCCAGTACGCTGCTACTCTGATAAGTCGGAATTGTAACAACTTGCCGCAAATCTAAGACACAAGAAAACCACTGTTTCTTTGTTTGGTTAAGGCCACCAGCAATAACAAAGGTAGGAAGGATACTTTTGGCAAATTTTGTCTACGAAAACTGTAAATGCTCAATGAGTTTTTTCTTTTTTCTCGCACTCTCAGGGTAATAGACCAAGACTATCAAACACGAGAATCTTCTTCATAAATGTGTTGGCTTATATTCCGTCTCCGCTATCTCATGGCTGGAATCAATTGGATTGCTTCACTATTTTGTTGATCTTTCGGAAAGTAAAGTTCTACACCGCCTCCATGACGATTGAGACCCCGGTCGCGACGAGCATCAAAGTAGCCAGCATAACCTTTAGTGTGCGCTGACTCAGATGTAATGTCCCAATAATCACTTATTATTGCGACTGAGGCGTTGGTTTGCTTGATTATAAGCCATCATTGAAGCATTGCTGATGCGTCCTCTTGACAACCTGTATGCTCATACTGTGTTTCACTTTAGTTCAGTATTGTCTCAACAATTCTCAAATATTTTACTTTAATACCTTTAGCTTTAGTAGCAGCAGTAGTAGTACCAGAGTAATAGTAGTAGTAGTAGTAGCAGTAGAATTAATAATAATAGTCTTAGCTTTGGTAGCAGTAATATTAGTAGCAGTTGTGGTAGTATTAGTGGCTGCAGAAGGGTTAGGATGAAAATATTTAGTTTATTTAGTTTGACATTCCACAGAAAAAAGTCCTGTAAGTCTTAACTTCACTTATCAAACTCATCCATCCTAAGACATTACTGATACACATTTTTGACAGCTTGCATACAGACAGCGTGTTGTGATTCAGTTCACCTCTCTTTCTCAATATTCTCTGAAGATTTCACCTTCACACCCATAGGAATAGTTGCAACAGCAGTCACAGTAAAAGTATTAGCACTAGTATTACTAGTAGCAGTTTTGACAGTAATAGCACTAGTACTAGTAGCAATAGTACTATTAACATATTACCTTTTGGTCAGTTGAACAAACTCCCCCCTCTCTAACAAGTCACTGAAGTTTTAGCTTAATACAATTAGCCGTTGTTTTGAAACTACTAATATGCCCTTTTGATAACCTGTATATTCATATACTTCCTGAAATTTTTCATTTTTATGCTCTTAGCCTTATGCAATAGAAGTAGTAAGTGTTTTAGTAGTAGTGGTAACAGTAGTTTTAACAGTATTAATAGCAGTAATAACATGTACAAATTCCCTATTGGTAAGTTGAACATCCCCCTAATAATACCCCAGAAGTTTCATCTTGATACAGTAAGTCGTTTCAAATTATTGCGGATTAGTTCTTTGCACGCCCTTTTTTTATTATTACTCTCAATTTATCTTAATGCGTACTGCTTAATACTTCTTAATACTCTTACCTCTTAGTACTTAATAGTCTTAATAGTAAATACATCTTATTAATATTACAGTAGTGGGAGAAGTATCAGTAGTTGTGTGTACATATTAGTTTTTGGTCAGTTGATCTTTCCCTTTAAGCATTCTTTGAAAGTTCCAAATTAACACCCTTGTACTATTCTTGAGGTCCACCCTTTCGAAAATCAGCATTCACATTGTGTGTTTTGACGTAGTTCAAATTTCCCATGAATATTCTGTCGAATTTTCCCCTTCATACCCTTAGTCTTAATAGTACTGTTTCCATATTAGTAGTGGTAGTAGTAGGAGCAGTAGTAGAAGTAATAGAGCTGCATTAGTAGTAGCAGTAGTAACAGTAGTAGCAGTAATATTAAAAGTAGTATTAGCATTTACACCCCCCCCCCTGCATGATGCTACGGAAGTCTCATCTTGATAAGATAAGCCGTTTCAGACATATTATTGATACGCTCTTTTGACTATCTGCATGCACGTAATGTGTTTGGATTCATTTCAATTTTCCCCTCAACACCCTCTTTGATAGTCATCTCAATATCTTCAGTGTTGTTTGTACTTGCTGTAGAAGAAGCAGTTGTAGTGGTAGCGGTGTTAGCAGTAATAGTAGTAGTGGTAGTTTTAGTTAAAGTAGTAGTATGAGGAGTAGCGTGCAAATATTGATCATATTCCTTATCGTACCCAGAAAGTATCAAAGTAATATACTCGGTTTTTCCTAAGTTCCGTCCTTTCGACAACTTGTATGCAAATGACAAGTTTTGATTTAATGTGGCACTCCTTTCGACATTTTCTGAAAGGCTCACCTGCATATCCTTCGTCTTTAATGAAAGTAAAGGTCAAACATGCATAGCTTCCTCAATGGAAAGTATTATGTGTAAAGTATGAACAAATTCCCTAACTTACTGTCCTTGCACTGATGGCTTCGAGTGATGGGTATCCCCAAAGGCATAATTACTTGACCCTTATGGTGAACGCTACCCCCAAAAAAACTACCCCAAAATTTTGATGGGATAGGTTTTGGGAAATGATATTTTTTGTGGGGGTGGGGGGGGGGTCTGGTTGCCCTTCAGTAGCTTTTGACGCTTAAAAAAGGTACTAGAAAATTCAATTTCAATAAAGACATTATATGTCCCTAGGGTATATTCTTCAACCCGAGGTCATTGGTTCGGGGGTGGGGGGGATGGTGGGTTTTCAACCATGGAGGGATTGTTACATCATTTTTGGACTTTTTTGCTCAGAATGGCTATCTCAAATTGCCCTCCGATCAGTTTTGAGTCTTAAAAAGGGTACTATAATTTCCAGTTTCCAATCCAATGAGCTGCCTCCAAAAGTTATATGACCACCCCATCCATAAAACATTATATGCTAACAACGAGTAACTAGTATAACCTACAGCCCTTGTCCTTGGGGCTGTGTGTGGGGGAGTAACACCCACAAAGACGTAGTGAAGGGCCTTTCAATCATGGTGAAGGAAATCTTTATTTAAAAGATATAATGCAATGTCTTTGGAGAAAGGATGGTTGAGGCTGGGGAGGGGTAGGTTTCCCTCTAATCACTTTTGAACCTTAAAAAGGGTATTGTAGCTTTTTATTTCCAGTCGAATGAACTCCTTCTATACAAAGTGCCTTGGTAAAAAAAACAAACAAACAATAATACAGTGCGCCAACGTCAGTCTTTACCTAGGCCGTACTATCGCGCTATGTAACTTTCAATAGTCTATTTTTATCTCATCTATTGATTAACGACAATTCTAAGCATTAAATATCCCTTTCTCTGCGCTGCGGTAGCTGAAATCTAACCCCGGAGCAGGTTTTTTTTGGCCGTGATCAGTGCACTTGTAGCACTAGAGTAAATTTATCTTGTTTTATGTATTTCAGTAAATATTTCTAAAAAGCTTAAAAGTTAGTACTAAAAATTAGAACTGGTACTAAAAGTTAGTTACTAAATCTCTTTTTTTTCATTTTGAAAAATACTAGAGACTATGCAGTTTTTAAATAACTGTCTAATTTGATATTTGCAAAATCAGATTTCAATTAGTTCGTGGTAAGGAGCAATGCGGTTCAACAGTAACCGAAACTCAAAGAGACAGAATTTTAATAGAAAGGGATATATCAAAAGAATTGAATTCCAATGCGTGTCCACAATATATAAGATTCATTAAGTTTCATTTTACCAGTCAAAAGTAGCGAGCCTGAGAAAATTTGCCAATTTTTGAAAAAGAGGGGAAACAAACTTTATCGTCCCTAAAATATCGAGTGATCTTGATGAAAATCACACCGTCAGATTAGCATATCAGAGGACCTTACTGTAGAGGTTTCATCTTCCTGTATACAAAAATGTAAAATTCTGAATTTTATGCCAGAAGCAAAATCACGGATGCGTTTTATTTTTTTTCCAAGGGGCGATCATATTGGACAACCAATTCTGGAAGATCTGGAAAGGAGTCACTTGATCGAATATCAAAAATTATAATAATCTTTTTAAGTGAACAAAAATATTGAAGGATAGCTAGCCAAAAAATTGGATACCATGCCGAATTTTTCCCCAAACCGTGTGATCTATATTTTGATATTGCAATTTTGTTCAGCATAGTCAAAAGATCTAGTAACTATATCTTTGAGCATAAATAACCCCCCAGATCCACCAGAAGAGGGGCTGTAAGCTATGAACTTTGTCAATTATTCACATATAACATTGGCTTTTGGAAAGCCTACAGATATTTTTAGGGTTTTTTTATACCGGTGTGGGGATTTACGTGACAGTAAATTTGCATAGAGAAATTTTTCTTGGGGGAAGGAAATTCTCAATGAAAGGGGAGCTGAACCTCGCGGCATTATTTAAAAACGATCAGAAATTAAATATTAAAAACCAGTGTTTTCAACTGAAAGCAAGGAGGAACACTAAAACTTGAAACGAACAAAAACTATTATTCAGAAGAGATGGACTGATTTTGGAGACAAAAGCTTGTTATTCTAATTAAACGGCCCTTGTGTCCCAGGAGTCATTCTTAAATAATTGGAACAAATAGTCAAACTTTAGCGCACAGGGCGAGATATTCAGGTATGGACAATCCTCTCCCATACACGTAATAATTTCTACTCGTTTCAAGTTTTAATGCTCGTCCTTACTTTCAGCTGAAAAGCCTATTTTTGTTTGTTTAATAATGTTGCTGAAACAACATCTTTATTTCCCTCCGAAGCTACCAACAAAAAGCTAATATGTAATAGAGTTCAATGGCAAATTATTCATTCATAATAACATTAAAAAATTCTTAATTTCGAAAAATTGTTTCTTTTAACTCTCTGTTAGTACTAGTTGTTCTTACTAAATTTTTCCTCCTAGTGCTGTTGTTCTTCTTATCAAAAGTTGTCTATTCTCTTTCAAATTTGGCGTAAAAAAATCTAAAGATTCTCCTTAATTACTTTGAAAATAGCGAAATGACGCCTGATGGTGTTTAGTAATTTCAAAGTCACTTTAATCATTTTAGATAATTATATAATCGTTAATAAACTACTAATTACTCAGTTTATTAATTTCAGTTTAACGATTAAATAGTAATTAATGTTCTAGTTTAATTACTTCAATTTTTTTATGGGTAATCTTACTCAAAGAAGGAAAGGTCACCACAGCCTCGAACGATTCCTCCCTAAATGAATGGCAGTCAGCGCCATCGAAAAAGGAGTCAATCGCAGAAGCAAAGTATCCTAGTATCGAGCCGGCAACATTAAATAATCTACACTCTCACTTTAAAAGAAGGATTTCTATTAAAGTATGGTTTTAATTGTTGAATTCTAGTATTAAGAGTGTTCAGGGCTAAAGTAACCCTTATGGTTCATTTAAGCAAAGCCTTAGAAACTTTAGAAGATTACGAAAATACGTTATGTTATGTAGTCCTACGGAGTGACCTATATCCTTAACATAGGTAGTGCCAAGTGGACTCGAACTCTACATACAATTTTACACTGCATAAGTTAATGTTAAATTTTGGAAATGTCAACATGGTAGCAACAGAAGAAGAAGAAGACCGTGCTGTTTTCTTGCAAACCGCAAAAAAGGAAAGCCTTTTGAACCTATTAAGCTGGGTCTGTTCCCACGTAAGTATATAATTTTAATAGATTTTTATTGTAGTCAGTTTATTTGAATGACTATAAAAAGAAAAATAAGATTTTCTTTTGAAATAGGAAGAAATTAAATGTATTTCCAAAAAGATGTGGCTATTTATGAAATAGAAGGGTAAGTAAAAAGAGCCCATTTTTCTTCTTTTTCTAAATTTTAATTCATAGTTTTCAATTTTATCTTTTCAGGGAGAAAACCATAGAAAAAAAAATGACAGGAAATATATTTCGAAACAACCTTACATCCTGAAGTGTTTGAATTATCAGATGAGGTACAGAAAAACTAATGGAGCTAATTGAACTCCGTTCATTTTTAAGGGTGCATTAAGGTTTTAAATTGTTTCAAATATTTGGTGCATCGTTTTCATATTTAAATAATTAAAAGAAAATTGTCTCTGGAAGATGTTGAAATTTGATTTTTAGTCTCCTGTAACATATTAAAAGAATGAGATGGATGGGGAGCGTGCTTAGCTGTGTTAAATTCGTTAGTAGTAGCAGTAACTTGTTAAATTAGTGACTTAACATTTTTGTGCAAAAAAATATGGAGGACTTTTACTTATGTGAATGCTCCAAGACGCATACTCTTCGGCCTTCCCTAGGGCTACAATCTCACAACCATTTGAGTGACAATCTGTTAATTGTCACTCAAAATTGTCACAAACAAGAGGCCAAACTCTATTCTCCAGACTCACCCATGCCGATAAAGTTACTGTTGGCTCTCAGAGTCCTCAGAAAGCAAACTTTAATTGTATTTATAGCATTATGAAGACAAAAATGTGTTTGAGTAAGCCTTTATGGTATCTTTTAACGCCTTTGATTTGGTATGATAACCCTAGGATAAATTATTTTCTAAAGAAAATTTTGGGGAGGGAATTGTATAATACGCCAAAAAATGTCAACTTTCATGCTATTAAAGTTTAAATTTTTAAGAGGTCAGGTGTTATTTTCAGAGTTGTGCAGCCATGATCTAGTAGATTATTGAACCCTACCAAACTTTGTGCTATAACTATCTGTATTCCAGGTTTTCCAGAAGTCGTTCAAATTTCTTAAAGAGGGAGTCTGTTTTTAGTCATAGGAGTGAAATGGTGTACTCTAGTTTAAGGAAGCATGCAAGCCCTTACACAACTGTCATTCCTAATGTCCGAAAAACTGAAAGACCATTTAGAAGGCCGTCTTTGCTAGCCCATTTTACAAAGTAAGATATCACTAAAATGTTGTAACTTATAGTAATCCCTTATCAAATGGTGGTACATAATATGCACTGTTTATTATTAATTTCTACAAGAAATTTCGGTTATATTATAGAGACATGTGTTTAAATCATCTTTGATAAAGGACGATAAATGTTGTCAGCCAAAAGTGCCAGATGCCATCTTAGTAGTTGGACCATCTGGGCCGAAGGTCACTTGAATCTTGCTTATGTGTCTAATTGAAAACAAAATATTTGGAAGATTTCCCGTTTCCCGATTTTGGAAGCATCACATACATATCTAAAAAGAGTTTAAATTGTACATTTTTGCCAGTTATAAAGAGGGATATTTATATTTTAATACTTGCATAAGAGTGTTTTAAAATGTTTATTTACATAAATTAAAGAAATACTAATTTATGTTCGATTTCATTATATGTTCATTAATATGCATTGTTGTTTCAGCCAGAAAATAAACTTTTCAACCCTGATTTAAAAAGAATAAGAACCCTATTTGCCAACTCGGAGACAGCTTTTTTACTGGGTGAACAGGAATCTGACTGCTAAAGTAAAATTTGACTCTTGGCAGAATCTAGTTTTGCTCCAAAATAACTACCACAATCACACCTTGTGGCACCCCTCTTGTGATGTTTGGTGCATTTCAGTCATGTGTAGTATTTGCCTTATCCTGGAAGTAATTTTTGAAAATGGAGGACACTACGGGTATTATTCAAATTTTTTTTCATAGCTTTACAAAAGTAAGAAGTGAAAAAAGAAGCACTAAAAGCTCAAATGAAACACCCTGTTCGAATGTTAGGTTAGGTTAATATACTTAAGAAGACTTAACAAAATATATTGTAAACAATATATTGTTAACTTAACAATATATTGTTAAGTATATATATCTTGCGTTAAATATGGTAAGGATAAAGTTCTTCGTTTAGGTGAATTTAGAGTATTTAGGAATAATATGCTAGGAAGAGAATTTATGATTAACACAGTCATTTTGGAATAATCAAAACTTCAGTACCCAATTCTTCAGTTTGGGACGGGGTCAGTGGCGTGACTCTGTAAGCTTAGCCAGAGTCAACCCAGCTCTAAATGGGTACCTGGATACATCTGGGGAAGGTAAACAGGAAGGTTGTGCGAGACCACAGGATGGCTGGCCCCCAACCCCCCATTGCACTTCCTGGCTGAAGGGCCAAGAAACGGAGATCAACACCGCCGGTAGGGACTGTAAAGTCTAATGCCGTATCCTTTAGCTTTTTTACCTACAAGGATGAGGCTTCCTAAAAGACAAAAAATGTGTGGATATTTTTTGGTAATGGTAATTGGTTCTAGGATGCCCAAAAATTAAATTATGGCTGTTATTGAGGTGCTATCTGATGTTGTTGGTTTATGTAAGACTAAAAATGATATTTTTTTGGATTTCAAGATGGAGTGACTGAATCGACAAAAGATAGCCAAGGTTGGCCAAAAGATTGCCGTGTATAGTTCTGATAATCTCTCATATTCTCTTAAAATTAATTTATCCAGAAATATCAAAGGTGTCTTTAAGTCACTGTTCATCGGTACTAATGTAGGGATTTAATTGTTGGTATTATTTATTGATGTCCTAGTGGCTCTATTCCTCTATTTCTATACATCTTTAATGATTTACTGGATACCATCCTCAAACACTCGATTGAGTTAATTATTATAGATGTTGTAATATTGATTTGATGGATATGAATGAATGATTGTTTTTTATTACCATCTGTTAATAAAAAAGGGAAACGATTGAGTACAATAAAAGAAAGGAAAATAAAACAAACATGTCATAAAGTTATACATAAATTACTAATAAGTGCGCCCTTCCATGATAATTACTAATAATGCGCCTTTCTATGGGGGAGAAGAGGACGGGCTCCTAAGTTTTTGAAACTGCTCATCCCTGGCCTTAACCGGTTTCACCACACCAAAACGGTTAGCGATGTACTTATTCTAGAACCACCGAGGGACCTGAAGCAAAACTTCGCATACTTAAAATAGCACTTTCGCAAGACTTGCCTATCAGATTCAGTAAAAATGTCAAAATGGGTCAAATATAGAATATGTGGGAGAGCAAGACTATTATATATCCAAGAAAGGGCTTTCCCTTCCAGTTTAAGCTGCAGTGTAGCCACACTAGTAAAAGCAATTCTATTTTGACGTTCCGCATTCCAAAACACAAGCTTTAGTGTATTTTTAATCGAAGACCCAGTCGGAAGACCTAAATATGTTAGTACAGCGGTGGGTGCCACCTCACTATCACCTAGACATACACTATCAGACACATAACTACCTTGTAAATCAAAGAAGAGGACTTGGGACGTCACAGCCCTCATACTTAGTCCGATTTGTAGATAGATATCAGATCGTCGGCATAACAAAGCACTGATGCATCCACCCTTATTGAATGCACAGGCATAGGCATGCTAATCTGCATAGGAAGAGACGCGTTGTTGTAGATAATTGGTGATGTGATGGCTCCTTGCTTTACTCCGACGAATACAGGGAACTCACTATCCAAAAGTAAATTTTCCAACTTCAAATGAACTTTTAGATGCCTATATATATAATATAATAAAAAAATTACTTCAAGACTAGCACCTCGGCTATGCAACTCCAACATGGTGTGCGAGGGGATAAGGGAACCAAAAGCATTCATAACATTGTATGCTCCGAGAACCAGAGTGCTCCCAGATCCTTCTGTATCTCTGAGTATATTACAGAAGCTTCTAAGGGCATAGAAGCAACCCAAACCTAAGTGGAATCCGAACTGGAATGGTGGTATAACATACTTTTCGCTTAATTTGTCAACAACCGAAATCTCAAATATCTTTACGAAAACGCTTGACACAGTCACTGGCCTATATGATGAATATGATGATTGTAGAATAGGCCTGATCTCTCCAATGCATAAACTCTCCGGAACGACACCAACGTTAAAAACCATGGGTAAAAATAATACAAGATGGTTATAGAGGAGATACTTGCGGTAATAAAATGTTCAGCACAAATACTGTTGGTGCCAGCCGAGAATTTCCTCTTTCTAAGCGTAAACATAGCCTCCTTAATATCAGACGTTGTTATCACAGTAGAAATTGGTTTTTACTGGAATAAAGCAACGAAGCCATCTCACTATCGAAATAAATTTCTACAACGCTGTCATATTTTACAACCTGACTTTTGAAATGGACAACCCATTCAGATTCTGGGATCCTATCGGGGCCCTAGCGGTTCTGCTTCTCAAAAAGAAGACGATACTTCCTAAAGTTATTAGGGTTATTTGCAATCTTCTCGGCAGTAATCAAAAGTATTCCGTATGTTTGGGTTTTTTTTTCGTCCATACCTGTCACATGTACTTTACCTTCTCTATGTATTCCATCTCGCATAATAGAGAGTTCACCATCACTGATTGACAATATTTTCTGTATGGCTACCTTGATCCAAAATTACGTTTTAGTGAGTGACATTTCTGATCATTTCCCTTTTTACTCTAAGATACTGTTTTGATAATCTGACTATTGAAAGGAATGGTGAGTCTAATAGGAGCCCTTTTAGATTTGGTGAAGCGGAATTAAAGCTCCTTAGGTTTTTTTTCTCTGATTTTTTCTCTGTTTTACCTTCTAATTTATAATCTAACAGGACTTTTCCTCTAAATCCATGGATGACTCCTGGTAGTCTTAGGAGTTGTAGCGAAAAAATAATCTATGGAGTGCCGGTAAGTTTACTAGCCCCTCAATAAAAGCAATGTACTTTCGGTGATTTAAAATCTAAAGGAATATTTATAATTCTGTATGTTGAAAGGCCAAGTCCCATTATTATTTTCATTTTTTTCAGATTGCGGTAAAGACATTCAAAAACTTAGCAGGTTATATATTCTGTCCTTAGGTCTTCTTTTCAGTCTTCATCAGTCCCTTCTTTTTTTTCATCTCAGTCACAAAAGTATCGATGGCAAACTGAATGTTCAAGGTGTACCCACCGGGCTTGTCCCTTAAATTGCGGGGACAAGGTAGGCAGCCTCCAACACTTCCCTTACTTCTCTCGCAAGTGAACCTTCAATCTAGAGAAAATGGGAATTGGTAATTGGTGCGAAGATGAACTTTTCTACAATCCTATCCTGTACTTTGTACAGAAAAATCTTGCTAAAGGAGTTTCGCCCGATACGATAAAAGAGTACTTGGCCGATTTCTTCGAGTCTTCTTCTCTTGGTGAGACCTGTAAATTGCTTTTTTTAAAGCATTTTCCGAATGAAGTCCCATCGAAGCGCGTAGGAGCCAATGCTGCATTAAGCTGTGCTTCGGACATTATTTCTTTGCTTGTAAAGTGCGATTCCCAGAACATAAAGCTTCCGGACTTTGTTATCAAATGTCCCAGCGAAGTGCCAATGATCCCTGTCGATGCCTTCAGTACCCTCAGTGCCAAGGTGAATTTTTGCCTTGAACAGCTGTGTGATATTGCGTCCAAGGTTACAGAGGGACAGTCTAAGCTTGTAGCCCCTACTCAAAATACGAAAAAACCGTCCTACGCTGTCGTTGTAAGAAACCCACCCCTGGAGCTCAGCGACCCTATCCTTCGCATGAAGAAGCTCGAAACGTTGGATGGTCATGACGGAATCATAAGTCTAAAATCTAAGCCACATAGCAAAAGCTGGGTTGTGATGGTACGCGATAAGCGCTCAGCCGACTCGCTTGCTGAAGCTGTTACTAGCTCCATCCCTAACGTTGGAGCCAGGGTGATTGATAAAAAGCCTTTAGCTGTGGTCTGAGATATACCCCATAATTATTCAAGAGCTGATTTGGAGGCCTCAGTGGAAGGACTTATTAGTGCTAGTCAAATCGGCGACTCTCGTACTTTTCGCCTCGAGTTCGTCGAAAAAACCGCTCTGAACGCGGTTCTGGAGTCGGGAATCCGTATTGGGTATGAAATTTTTCGCGCTAAGCCCTTTCAATCCATTCCGCCTCGATGCTTTCGCTGTCAAAGTACTGATCACCTGATTGGAGCTTGTCCCAGCTCACCAGCACATCCCAAGTGTTCCAGATGTTCTGGCCCTCATGTGAATTCCAAGGAAAACCCTTGCCAAGCCTCACCAAAATGTGCAAATTGCACTATGGAACACGTAAGTTTTAGTCTGAAATGCAAAGTTCTCCGATCGGCTCTCTACAACGCTAATAAATGAATGCTCAAACTCGGTTTAGCTTTGCTTCCCTTAAGATTAATGGTACAAAAGACATGGATCTACTGATAAGTGAGCTACTTGAAAATGATATTGTGTTTCTACAGGAGCACCTTCTCTCTAAAGTGAATGTAGATAGCCTAAACCGTTCTCGGACCCATTATACCTTCTTGAGAGCCGGCCAAAAAACCCGTGGAAGACCATCAGGAGGTCTGGCCATCTATTTCAGACACAAGACTCAGCCGATATTATTGCAAAGCGACGCTAACATCTTAGCGATAAAATGTGGTGATACCGCATTTATAAACATTTATTTCCCCTGTAATAAAAAGACTGTGCAGTCATTGTCTAGTTTTTCACAAGCATGTAATCGCCTACGAACACTACTTAGCGACCTTTCAAAACAAAATACAAAATGGGTTCTTGCCGGCGACATGAACACTGACTTATTATCTAATTCCGACCATTCTGAAATCTTTCTCGATTCACTACCTGGAGGATTCCATCTTGCTGATAAAGATCTTCTATTTACTTATATTCACAATCGTGGTGGTCTTACTTCCAACCTTGATCATGTAATTGTGTCAGATTCAACTCTACTTTCATCAATAGTTCATGTGGAAGACTCTAAAATCGACGACGATCATTTACCAATCACGTGCCAACTATCTTGCTCCATGGCGACCTCTGTGCAACGTAACTCTCCCAAGTGGTTCTCAAAGTTAAATTGGGAAAATACCAATGTTCCACTTTATGTATTGACATTGTCCCAGTTACTATCATCTATTAAAGTGCCTTTCCACTTATTGCAAACATCTGTATCTACAACTTCAACTCGGAAAGATATCAACTCGTATTTTCAGCAAATAGTGTTCTGTCTAAAGTCTGCCGCTAAAACAGCTGTACCCTCCGAGTGTGTGCGAACGGGTACTCGCAATCCCTTTTGGGAAGTTGATCCTAAAGTGAAGATAGCTAAACAAAAAGCTAAGTTCTGGCTCCGTATGTGGATAGCCTGTAATCGTCTTTCTTCTGGTTCAGTACATCAAATAAAACAGAAAACCAAACGAGAGTACAAATATTCCCTGCGTAGAGCAAGACTGAATGCCTGGGATGGTCCTTGTGACATGAAATCCTGGGATCGTGTTATAAACAGTGTTAAGTGTTCACCTCCAATTAATTCGTCTCTTCGGCTATGTGACTTCGTTTCTCATTATAAAAATATTTTGCTTTCGTTTAATATTAATCTCCAAAATCATTTTACAAAGCTTGTCAACTCAATCCTCCCAATTCGTATCAACCAATCTCAAGTGTTGTCGGTGGAATCTGGTGTTATACTCCGAACTCTTATGCAAGTGAATAAGTCTGAGTCTCTCGATAGTGATGGTCTTTGCTTCAAGTTTTTTGCTTATGATTGTCCCGAACTGCTGAAGCATTTGCAGTTATTGTTTCAGATGTGTTTGGCACAGTCCGTTGTGCCAAATAGTTTTTTGTCCGGTTGTATATCTCCCATAGTCAAGAGGGTATGCTAAGTATTAGAGTATGAGTATTAGAGTATGCTAAGTATAGAGAGTATGCTAAGTATTGGTATGCTAATTCTTCAGTTAGGGTGAAGTGGAATGGTACGGTAGGGGAGTATATTCCTGTTAAAAAAGGCGTTAGGCAAGGTGCCGTGTTATCCCTGAGCATTTTTAAATGTGTTTTAGCTTCGTGTCTCCAACGTCTTCAACCGTCAATTTTTTACAATGATAATTTAGGCATTAGTCACGTTGCATATGCTGATGATGTTCTGCTTCTTAGCCGGACAAAAAATAGTCTAATTTCATTTTTCTAATTTTCTAAAAAAATGTTTTGGGAGTCCTCCACCAGCATCACCTCTTTGCTTGGGTTCTTCAACTATACCATGTTCAGCAAGTATTAAATGGTTGGGTCTCTCTTTTTCCACGTCACTTTTGTCTACTTGCTCCGCTATTACGTCCAGCGTGCTGAAAAGTATGCGGGTTGGATACGCGAAAATTTCACCAAATCGTGGTCGGTATAACCGAAATGGACTATGCCGTCTTTATTCTAGTTTTTGTGACCCTGCTGTTTTTATCTTTCTGGTTTTGCTTTCCTCCTTCGCAAGAAGGATACAAAGAAAATACGCTCAGGATATTTTAAGTATTGCAAGTATTTGCTGCGTCTGCCTCGGTGGTATCAGAATCATACAATCGTCTCTAAATTTGACATCGTTGATGCGCCCTCGCGACTGAAACATTTATCTAAAGATATATGTCTTAAAACTCGGCAAATGATCGATGTTTTTGACCCTGTTTGGCCATTTTTTGAATGGAGGTAATTTATTTATTTTGTATGTTGTTATGCTGCTATGTTATTTATGTTGTTATGTTTTTTGTCTTGTTTTTTCTTTTTTTGTGTGTTTATTCCACACTTTAGTGTACTTTGTGGGTTATAAATAAATTATTATTATTATTATTTTTACTTCATATTTTGCAAATATTGGTGTAATGAGCAAAAAAAGAGGTAAAAAAGGTAAAATATTCTTCTGTTAGTTCTTCTCCTTCATAATCCAACTTAAGGTCTTATCTTGGGGCCACTTTGTATTAAGTCTATGTTCTTGGAACCAGCGACGGAGATAGAAATTACTAAAATTGTTATGGTATTGAAAATTCTTTGTCTGGCCCTGATAATATTCCTACTAAAGCAATTAAGTTTGTACTTCTTACCATTATTTTCCCCTTAACGGTTAAAAGAACGCTTCTTTTGTTAGTTATTCTCCTTCATGATCCCTTCTTATAACTCTTCTTATCGAATATGTTCGTATAACCTCCTTCTACTATATTTGGGGAAGACCTGCTTTTTATTTGGACCCAAGATCAATGGCCAAAAACCACAATATTTGGCAAACTGCAATCCTTTGTCCGTAAAATGTAGCCGAATTATTTTAAACTTTCTTTCATTGTAGCCCTAGAAAGTGGGCAGTTCGATAAATGTAAAATTACGCGTTAACTTCGAACAAACGGAATGTCTGGAACTGCGGTCGTTCATAACCAGTAAGGCGTACCCATTACAAGAGGGAGGAATCTCTTGAGAAAAGTCTGTGATGATGAAGGCCCTCTGCCCCTATGGAAGTAACTACGATATTGAGTATACTTCAAGGATATATCGTCCTTGAAAGGTTATGAGATATATCTCTCGTAGATTTACGTTATTTTGATAAGTGGAGCTTATAGGTCCTGTCGCAAAACAACCTAATGAAAAACCTAATGCACAAAAAAATGCAAGAAAAACCTAATGCACAAAAAAACAGTTCTCGAGTCACGGTTCCCCCAAAATCCGAATCCTAAAAGGGGCCAAGAGACATTTTTAGCTTCAAAGAGGAAAAAAGAGACGAGAGACGTTGGATTTACACTTACATCCTTTAGTCCTTGGGGCAAGGGTTTTCCATCGTAGAAGGAAAACTAGTTATAAATAGAGCTAAAAAAGATCAAGGTGGGAAATGTTTCCATTTTGAGAGCGAATGATTTTCATGTCTAGCAATGTCAGAAAATTAAGCTTCCTACTTTGGATTATTTGAGATATTAAAACCTCTAGAAATTAGATAAAATTCTAGATATTAGAAAAATTGTATGAAATAGGAAATTTCTAGGAGAAAATCTAAAAACTTAGCAAAGTCTTTTACAATAATTGGGTGCTTATATTTTAATTTTCAAGTACAACGGCCTAAAATGATTTCAGACTTCAGAATTGTTCTAGCAATTAGTTTGTTCTAATGTTTGTTTTTTTAAGTATGACAATTTCCATTTTGTTTTTAAAGTAATGTTACTGCTATGTACAGGATACTGTTAGTTTATATCCGCTTCTTTGCGTTCTGGATTACAGAAAAATTTAGTTTTAACACATAATTGGGTTTGAAATGCCTTTTGGTTGGCTAATTGCAAAAATATGATTGGAGGCTTCTAGAACCCCGAGTTTTTTTGTCGTAGGTTATCTCTTGGATTTCTTATATTGCCGAACTTTGAAGCTTTTGATAGATTTAGGTGGAGGAGGAGCTTGAGCAGCTCTGTTGGCCCGTCGTGGCATGATGCTGTACTGAGTTGTTGTTAGTAGTTTGTAGTAGTAAAATTTATGTCTTGCTCGTAACTATAAGCTCAAGTATTTCTATGGGTTTTGGTATTTACCAAGTGACATATAGCAATTGCAATTTCTGTCGGTCTGTCGGCCTGTCTGTCCCGGTTTTGCTAGTTTGGGCACTTTCAGATAAGCCAGGACGCGGAAATTTGGCAGAAATATCAGGAACCAGACCATATTGAATTCGGAATAGTTTTTTTTTCCAATTTGACTGTCTGGGAGCGATTGCGGGACGGTTAATTTGAAAAAATTAGAAAAAGTGAGGTATTTTTGACTTACGAACGGGTGATCTGATCTTAATGAAATTTCATATTTAAAAAGATATCGTTTTTCAAAGCTTTTTTTTTCAAATTCTGACTGGATCCGGTGATATTGGGGGGAGTTGGAGGGGGAAAGCTGAAATCTTTGAAAACCCTTAGAGTGGAGAGATCAGGATGAAACTTGGTGGGAAAAATAGGCAAAAGTCTTAGATACGTGATTTACATAACCAGAATGGATTCACTCTCTTTGGGGGGGGGGGGTAATTTGAAAAAATGGAAAAAACTAGGTATTTTTAACTTACGAAGGAGTAATCGGATCTTGATGAAATTTGATATCTAGAAGGATCTCGTAATTCAGATGTTTTAAATCCTGACAAGATTCAATTTCATCGAGGGGAGTTGACTTATTTGACTTACTTTGACTTAATCCTCCTGCTCAGCAGGATTGGCAGCACAGAGGGAACGGGTTTACAACGCCGTCAGTCTTCTCCAAGTAGCCCTATCCAGGGCTAAAGTTGGGGCCGCATTTGGGTTGATGTTGCGATTGAGCAGGCGTTGGTTTGTTAAATATGCCCATGAGATGATGTTACTTTAATTTGATTTCATTTTATCGACTTTTAAGTTACCTTTCTTTAATAAGAGGGGAGGCACTGTCCCTTTAGTGCACGTGTTTACCGTTTAGTTTAGATATATTTCTTCAAATAGTTCAGATAATCCAATTTTGACGTTCCAAGAGCTTCATGGAGCCACAATCAGGGTTGCCACACCAGAGATTTACTTTTTCGTTATTTTTGGTGAATAGTTTACTAGATTGATTTCCATTTTAATAGATGCAGCTAGAAACACGCGTGTCGTGGCTTTCACCACGCCTGGCATGTGGCACTCAAAAAAGGCAACGAGTTGCCTTAGTTTCTTTTTGCAACACAATTGCAAGGAGACACTTGTTATTAGGCCTGCCACTCCAAAGATTTCCTTTTTAGTAAGTTCTGGTAAAAAAAAAAAATTGTCTGTGGACCATTTTCTTTTGTTTAAAATCATCTTTTAGGCAGTAGGCACCCAAAAAAAGCCGCGAGCTATCTTAAATACTTTTTCAGAGACAATCATAAGGAAACACTTGCTGTTAGGATTGCCCCCCTCCAAAGCACTGTACCATTTTCTTTTGTTTAAAATCAGTTTTTAGTGCTGATTCTCTTTTCTCTAAAAGTTATTGAGACGGTAAAAATAAAAATAAAATATTTACTACACACGCTAGTTTCTCTTTTTTCACTGTTGGTCTCGTGCATAAACTTTCAATTCGTTGTTTCAACTAGTACAACTCGAAATCTAAAATTCATATGCAGTAAAATAATAACTTGGAATAATAAAAAAAAAATAGACTTGAAGTGAAAAACAGGTAGGAAACACTGCTAAAGTTAAAAGCTTTCAATCTTTTTATTGCTTATAGTTAATTACAGCCGCATCTTTTTAATCGATTCAGGTGCACACTGGATTAAGCTCTTCCACTTTATATGTTTACCGGTAAGAGCTGGAGGAATTAGTCCCTCGGACACAAAGTTAGAATCTCCGAGGCATTGTAGTTGAGAGCACAAGAGCTAGAACAATGTCCCTATTCAATGGATCTCCGCCATTGGTTTTCGTTTCGTTTAGAGTAGAAAATTGACGTTCTGCACGCACTGAAGCGTGGAGCAGGGTATAAATTTAGGCTATACCCTAAACATTGACTCGCCATGGCGATCTTTGACTTTAATGAGCAGTTTTTCGAAGAGTGGGTGGGGGGGGAGACTCAGATTCTGAATTTGAATATTTGGCGATCATTTCTCGATGAATACGACGAAGGTGCGTTAAGCCCCTCATCATTCAAATTCTCAAACTGTGTTATTTTCTCAGTTTCAGTTTCGATTTTTCTCGGACCAACGTGCTTTAGCCTTGATAGAAGGGGAAAAGGTGAAACGCTTTCCTTGCTTTGGTGAATTATATTTAGGGGGGTTCTACAGCTCAAAAAAAATAAGGTCATTAACTGAAAATAAAGAGCAACATTAAAACTGAAAGGGGCTATTTCCTCCTAAACGCCCAGCTCTTTATGCTGAAGTTTGACACTTTTTCACAACTCCACTTTTTAAAACAATAAAAAGTTTTATCGTAAAAAGCGGGGTGTTGAGAAGGGGACAACCTATTTCATATACGGAATAATTTCTGTTCGCTTAAGTTTTAATGTCGCTCCTTACTTTCAGTTAAAAAAAAAAATCAAAATTTACTTTCCAAGCGTTTTTCAACTGATGCTGGCTCGAATTTATCTCACCGTACATGAAAAAGTAAAACAAAAACATAAAAAAAAATAAAAAAAAGTAAATAAATCAATAATGATTCACCAACAATCGAAGGTAAGTCAAAATTTCTAGTCGATATGCTAATATCATCAGCAAAGAATTCAACATCTTATATCCTTATTTTTCTAGGTTATTGGCTATTATTTTAGTTTCTACTCAGGTAAATAAAAGCTGACAATTTTTGTTTATTTATTCATAAAAATACATTCAAGGTTTTAGTATACTCTTTATGTGATCAGTCTTAGTTCTTGTCGACTTTAACAACAACGAACAATGGTTTTTGTCAGCTCAAATTCTTTGAAATTATTACTGGTAGTAAATATTTAACACTTTTGGTAGTATCAGCCAGGAAAACCACATTGTAGATCTTATTTATTGAGGTATAGCTGAATATCTTTAAGCACCTAAGGTCTTATTTTATGTTCTTTTCTGTCAGCTGAGATTTTCGTCATTTTTTATAATGGAAGGATGAAATCTTTCGGTTAATTTTTCCGGTTATTCTGGTCTTGCGTCTGTTCCAGTCTTCTGGTTTATCCAATCATACACCTTTTACTTCAATTAGCTACCATTTTCAATGGTTTTGAAGCTTTTAAAAACTCTAATAAATTGTTTTCTCCGATACTTTTAACTTTCATGGTTAGACTAATTACTAATAGATTGGAAGAAGTCAACTCGGAACTTGTCGGTTATTAGAAACACACCCAGGAAGTGAAGTTCCAGTAATGAAGTGAAAAATAACAAAAATGATGATAAAATAGTACTTTAGAAACAAAATTATGGGAATCTAAGCCAAGCTAAATAACCTAACCCAACCCTCATCCCTAATTTGCAAATTTATAGCCCAAGTTATAAAACTCTAATGCATTTTGTCTAAGTTCAATGCATTGTCTCATCCATCATTTGTTTTTATTGCTATAAAACTGGTTATCTGAGCGGTAATCTAAGTGTAATTCTTGAATGTGTTTCCAATAACCACAAGGTACCGTACACTGATTTTCAGTTTACTTTAACTTTGCTTTGACCTTACACAAGGTCGTTTCAATAATTTTACGTAGATAATTTCGAAGACCACACTGCCTTTCCATGACAAAAGTAAAACAGTTCAAAATAGGGATGAAACCTTTTTATTGACAATGAAATATAAAATTATTTAACTGGATATTTCGAACACATATACAGTGTTCATCATCACGAGTTTTACTGCTGATGATGAACACTGTGTATGTGTTCGAAATATCCAGTTAAATAATTTTATATTTCACTGTCAATAAAAAGGTATCATCCCTATTTTGAACTGTTTTACTTTCAATAATTTTATGAATCTATGTGATAATATCCCAATGATCTGATATTTTTTTGTATGTATGTGATAGAAAGCCAGTGACCTGATAATTTTTTTTGCCTGCGGGTTTCGGTTGTTATTAAGTAATGCATCATTCCGCCCAACCAGTACATAGCCTAAGAGCTGGGACACAATTTTAAGACAATTACTCTATTGCGCCAAAAAGAATCTCTGAATGAATCAAAATGTTGGTATTAAAACACCTTTTGTTACAGAGTATCACGATAAACTAATGATAGGTCTGACACAGTGAAATTATGGGATATAGAAATTGCAGCGCACACACGGATAGTGCTCGAGCTAACATAGGAGACATCGAGCCGCTGGTCGTCTTCGTCATTAGTTATCCACGTACTGCTACACAGGAAAGTAAGCACGGTCTAGTATATTCTACAAATAACGCGCAGGAATTTCTGTAAAGTTTCTAGAGTCTCACATGGGGTAGCGTTTCCTGGCAATTCTACTAAAGGAGTTTTTTCCGTGGCAGAACTTTAGGCCTTACACTACTGAGTGTTTGCCTTGGATACATGATTTTGAACCACACAGTCGAGCCACAAGTCGGAACTGGTGGAAACTCCGTTTTTGTCTATTTTTTTAGCGGTAAATTCAAATGTCTGAAAATAAAATCAAATCCATGTAAAATTTCCCAGGCTTACGTCCTTGCCATTTTGTACACAAAATATGCTCATTTTTATGTCTATATGCTTGAAAAAGCAGATAATTTTATTGTTTAGACACTATTTTGCTGCTCAATTTGAATATCCCGCCAAAATCGAGCCACAAAATCGACAATCATCTCACCATTTGTTTGTCGAATTTGAGCCATAAATTGAGCCACGAAAATCTTGCTGGTCGCTGAAACACACTTGTGGGCTGCACAAAAGACCATGGAAACACTCTTGTCAAGCCACAATCGACCCACAAACTGTTTGTGGGAGTATGGAAAAATGCATTGAATGCAGCCTTAAAATAATCACTACACTGAAACTGAACTTCCTCAAGCCAGAAAGGAATTGGAAAGTGGATAATGAATAAAATATTTCATGGATAATGAAATCCTGAGTAGTTTTGAATATTTCTATAGGCATTTTTCCGTGACAAGGTTGTGGGTCACGCACTTCTGATTGTTTTTCGCGGAAACACAATTACATGCCACTCAGTCGAGCCACAATTTGAAGCTCGCGGAAACACCGTTTTGTCTGTTTTTGGGCGGTAAATTCAAACGTCTGAATATATAAATAATGTAAAATCTCAACAAATAGAACTCCAGGCTTTCGTCCTTACCATTCCGTATAAAAACGATCTTCACTTTTGTGTACACATACTGGAGAAAGTTTTTTATTTTATTGCTTTGACCTTGTTTTGCTGCTAAATTTGAATTTCCCGCGAAATCTCGTTGGTCGCGGAAATACACTTGTGGGCCGCACGAAATGCCACAAAAACGCTTTTTTTAAGCCTTAATCGACCCACAAACTGATTTTGGAAGCACGGAAAAATGCCTTATAAAACGGCCGTCAAAACATGGACAACTTTGAAAGTAAAGTTAAATTTTAGGCAAAAAAGTGTCTGGCTTATTTTTGGCTTGTTTTTCAAAGGCTGCGGCTTACTTTTTGGTTCACGATCTGGCAACACTGCACTGATTATATTTAGTCTATACAGATATGTGCTGATAGATTCATACAGATTGCTATAGAAAGATTGATATTGATTTATATTTGATACTTATACATTCTTGAATCATTATCAAATGTCGAATATCTTACATTCGAATTTCATCTTTAAAACATGGGTTTTTATTTTTTTTTTTATCACTGCTAGGCTACTGTTATTGCTGCAATCAAAATGATGTAAAGGTTAGGGACTGAAGGAGTGAGCAACTTTTATTAAGCACCTTTTCCATGGCATAAAATATAATTTACAGAACTTATAGTTTAAGCATATCTCACTTGCCAATTTTTTATTCTTTTCTGTCGCTGATGGGATCACTGAATATTTGGCTTTGGCTGCCTTTAATATACTCATTTGAACATATTTTAGATAGTAAATATTTTACTACTTTTATTCAGGATCAACCAGAATCATCCCACTTGCGATCCTACTTCTTGTGCTCAGTAGCTTTTGTCTTCATTTCTTTTATGGCAAACGTGATTGGGCAAATTTTTGGTACAATATCTCGTAGGAAGATACATTCCAGATTATTGTCAACTCTAATGCAGTGCCGAATGGATTTCTTTGAAGCGACCCCCTGTGGAAGATGGAAAGATGTAAATCTTTCTGTAAAGATGGAAATACTCAATATTGTTTAGTGACCATTAATGATGGAATATTAAAATATATTATATTTTTCTTTATGTGTCTGTTTACTTGTCTTTCACTAGTAATATATGCAGTTTCGACGATTGTCATTGCAGTCAAATCAGTGAATTGCGGGCAAAAGTTTGGATTGATGCGTTGCCAGCTTTTACTAACTTATCAACATACTTGGTAAATGTACAATCAGGCAAAAGCAAAACTCTAAAGGATTTTTTATGACAAAGCAGCTAGAAATGGCGCTGAGTGGGGGGGGAGGATTCTCGATGGCTTCTTTTAAGGGAAAAAACGTGATGGTATTTGATTGGGAGCTAAATATTTAAAAATAAAACAGAGTTCATCTCCATTTTTGAATCATTCATCAAGATATGCTAGCACAAACTTGATCAGGCATATAAAGATAGAACCGGCAAGTTCGGCTCCTTGAAGGGATCAGCAGGTTATTTTAGTCATTCTGAGGTAATGTCCCCTTTAATCAATGGGTTTATGCACTGCATTCGCTTAAAAAAAAAAAAAAAAAAAAAAAAAACAGAAGTTGAGCTAGAGAACGTTTGCTGACACCCATAACTTTTATGATCTTGGCCGCAAGAAAATTAGTTATGAGGTCAAATGCTTTCTGAAAGTCGGCTGAAAGTACAAGGTTGACATGAACTGCTACAGACCACAGAACTGAAAAAAAAAAGGCTGCAGCGTTGATCCGAAACAAAATCAAAGTTTAATGCAAGAGCTACAGAATGGGACACCTTGTACGCATTTACTCTGCTTACAAAATGTAAAAGATCCAGTAGCGAGACTAAACTTTAAAATGGTAACAGCAAATTTAAGTTACCAGAATGGTGCATCAACAGATATCTAAAACAGGCTATGACCAGACAATAGTTATTCTTAAATAACGGAAGGCACTCATCTAAATCCCATCTAACATCTATAGCATTTTTGGCAAAGCGAAATCAGATTTAATCTGTTGAATCACCAACGCGTAAGAAAAATACACGAAAAGTCGGAACACTTATGAGAAGTCTTATATGTTTATTAAGGTCAAAGATTTATAATGTAGTTAAAACCAATAAATTCCAAATGTTTGTGAACAACATCACTTTCAACAGTCAAACTAATTTAAATCAAACAAATGTTTGAACACATTTAACTAACAGTTGAATCAGACTGCATTATCCTTCATTAAACGAGCTTTTCTTTTATATTCCAAGTGAGTTTTCCGTGCACCAACAGTAATACCAAAAATATCCTCATGGTAACGGCCGCTATTCTAAAACAATACACAATTAATTAGAAACACAGCAACTCTATACTGAAACATCATAGAAATAGATATTATTTCCCTTTCTTTTCTCTAATAGCACAATAGTTGCACCTACTGACAAGTGGCTTTAAGATTTATCGACTGATCTTGAAATATGACTATTCCCAAGTTCGATACGGCAGCTTGTGATATACTTCTACCCTTGAAATACCATTGAGGAATATAGCCACCTTTATACATGCACAAATAGAGATACACAAAAAAACTGTTCTTGACATAAATGGTTTCACTCTCAAGCAAAAATAAAAACAGAGAGAATTACAAATTTAAAAGTATCTCAGATCCCAGATAACTAGGAGTAGAATAAGCGTTAGGAGTGAAACAAAAAGCTTTTTCGTAAAAAAAATTCATTCAATAGCGCATACCTAAGTAATACTGCAGATAATATAACGAAGAGGTAACGAAAGCCAAGAGCTCATATGGCACTTGTGACGAGAGATCGGATCCGGTCTGGTTATGTCAATCACGCATCTAGAACCTATGCTTATTCTCCAACTCGCCAAAGTACTAGAAATCTCCCCAACTCCCCCAAAGAGGTCGGATCTGGTCCGGTTATGTCAATCACGTATCTAGAACTTGTGCTTATTCTTTCCATCAAGTTTTATCCCGATCTCTCCACTCTAAGCGTTTGCCAAGATTTCTGTTTCCCCCATTCACCCCTCAAATGTCCCTGGATCAGATTCGAATTGAAAATGGAACATCTGAGACATAACATCTTTCTATATATCAAGTTTCATTAAGATCTGATCACCCATTAATGAGATAAACATACCTCAATTTTCACAATTTATCCCTCCCAACAGCCTCCCCCAGATGGTCGAATCGGGGAAACAACTATTATCAAGGCAATTTCTGCAGGTCCCAAAATACACCAATTAATTTTCATCGTCCTAGCTCCTCCAGAAGCACCGAAATCGCCAAAGCATTGGAAATCCCCCCCAGCTCCCCAAACAGAGCAGATCCGTTCCGGTTATGTCAATCACGTACCTAGGACTTGTGCTTATTCTTCCCACCAAGTTTTATCCCGATCTCTCTACTCTAGACGTTTTCCAAGATTTTCGGTTTCCCCCTCCAGCATCCCCCAGTGTCACCTGATCCAGTCGGCACTTGAAACAAGGGATCTGAGACAAGAGATCCTACTGCATATTAAATTTCATCAAGATCCGGTGACCCGTTCATAAGTTCAAAATACCTCATTTTTTCTAATATTTCCGAATCAACCGTCCTTCCACTCCCCCCCCCCCCAGATGGTCGAATCAGGGAAGCGACTATTTCTAATTTAATTGGTCCGGTCCCTGATACGCCTACCAGCTCTCAGCGATCGCTATATTGATCACGTATCTAGTTTCGAATCTTCTTCATGTAAAAATTGGGGTGGTCCGGGATTCGAGCCCGAGACCTCTCGCACCCTAAGCGAGAATCATACCACTAGACCAGCAAGCCACACTATCATTCTTCTCAACTATCTCGTTTGCTGGTGGTCGACTCGGTGGACCGACCATTTCTAATTTAATCTGGTCTGGTCCCTGATAAGCCTGCCAACTTTCATCGTCCTAGATTATCTGGAAGGGCACAAACTAGCAAAACCGGGACCGACAGACGCCCACCAGACAGACAGACAGACATGCAGATAGATCGACGGACAGAAATTGCAATCACTATACGTCACTTGGTAAATACCAAGTGCCATAAAAAGCAAGTGTAGCTACAGAAAAAAGGTTAATCATTTGATGTCGGACGGGCAGAAAATTGCACACGTAAATGAATAAGAGAAACAAAAAGAGGAACTTGTAACCAGTTAATCCACACACGCGTACCTACACACATAACCCTGTGTTTTAGTTTTGACTCAAGATATCTTGATTGTTTTTTTTCCCATGTTTACTCTGCTCTTGTGAAGTTTTAAGTTTTCATTTAAAAATGAATTGCAGTGTATTCTCTTCTTATTTTGTTTTGTTAACAGTCATTTTCGCATATGACATGGGATAGATATGAATTATTATCATTACAATACAACTTGTATTTCAAATAACAACCAGGCCAAAAAGACAGGTTATTTAAGATAATTTTATTATATATCAAAGATACATTACTTTTATACTAAAATTACCAAGTAAGTTTCTAGTACAATTGTTCCTATAGGACAGTAGTTTATAATCTTTGAATGCATTTTATTTTAAATTCATTTAGAAATATGTCTTTGTCCATACCAAAAAATTGAATACTAGAATGAAAACATGTTTTAGTAAAGATTTCAAGGAACCGAGTTCTTTGCTTTTGGAATAACACCTATACATACATTCAAACAGGAGGTGTTTAATTAAAAAAGAGCCAACCTTGGCCCTTGGAGAACTGCAAAGTTTACTTTGCCCAATAAACGAGTCAATCAATGAATACACGTGTTTGAACTAGATGTGCTGATCCTTTAATTTTTAAAGTTTCATATTTAAATATTTTTGTCCCTTGAAATGTTCAGAGGCCAAAGTGATTTGACCAAAGCGACTTAGAAAATAACAAAATAAGAGACATTATTATATCAATCTTGATGATCCAAATGACGGGGTAAAAATAACTTCAGGATTTTTGTTTGTTTGCGCATCTGTTCCAATAGGGACAAGGTCTAACAGCTCATTTAAGTATAAAATTAGTAAAAATGGCTACTGAAAAATTAATAGTTACTATGTTATTATTGTTATGTAATTTTTAATAGTGAAATTTTTTGGCTATTTCTCGTGACAAATCCAGTGGCTATATATCATTGTATGTTTTTTTTAGCACTTAGTACTGCGTTCCTATCAACAAGAGTCGAAATTTCACTCAAACTATCCCGATCATATTAGCTCCAACTCGTTATATATTCATGTCCACAGATATTACACTGCAATGGAGGGACAATCCAAATAAATAACAAAGCTAGGAAGAAGTTATTCAGCCTAAAAAAATCTACCAAAACAACCTTAACCCAAGAAAAATACTCCATTATTCAAATACAGTCCAATCTTGTGTAATTTACTAGACTATTATTTTCTCAAGGGGTGCAAACTCTCAAGACAACTCCGAAACCATGTTTCTAATCGCCATTCTAATTAAGCAAACTCATGAAAAGTATACTTCAAACGTCAAAATACTTCATTACGTATACTTCAGAACGTCAAAAGAGCTCCAGCCTTTTATACCCTGTCTATCCTCATGTCAAATTAAGCTTAAAAATATGATTTTAACTGCCAAGCAGTACTGAGGTAAAAGACAAAAAATCCATCTTTTATAAATATTAACATTTTACGATTTTATAAAGATACAATTAAATTTACACAGTTAAATTTAGTATTCCTAGACGTAAACCTACATTGAAAGTGGAAAAATTCTGGATGCCATCTTGATAAATAGTTTGTCTTGAATCCTGAAAATTCTAGTCTTTGGATCTAGGACCTTATCCTAGATCTTAGGATCTAGAGTACCGTCTCACCACTCACAAAGAAGTAAAAGTAGTAATAAGGTACCCTCTCACTAAAACATCAGCCATATTCCGTCAAAGCTTAGGTCCTGTACTAACAGGGAAACTATTAAATTCAGTGCACAGCTTTGTCGTTTACTAGGCTATTATTTTTTTGAGGGGATGCAACTCTTCAATTTCACCCTGAAGCCATGTTTGCAGTCCCCATTCTAGTCAAGCAAGCTCATGAAAAGTCTACTTCAGTATCAATGTGAGGACAGACAGGCAAGCTTTCCCTTCCAAGGATGGAGGTAGGAATTTATGACAGAGTGTATGACTCTAGACCATCACACAACATGAAAAGAGCTCCGGTCTTTTATACCCCTCGGCCTATCCTCACGCAAAATTAAGCTTAAAATATGATTTGCAAAAAAACTGACGTGATAGGGGTATTTGAATACTATTTTCAACAAATAAGATTCTATAACAAATATTAAAAATTATTAAGCATTTTTTTATCGCAAGCCTCTATTACTGATACATGGGGAATTACAAGAAAGTGGCAATAAAAGTCAACGTAACATCTCATGCTCACTCATGCACAAAAGGCAGTATGAAACGTGATTTTATGCTTTATGAAAGACTTTTGCTGTATGAAAGAGAATATTTAAATTGTATCTGATACTGAAACTTACAATGAGGTTTTCAACAGCCGATGCAGCTTCATCCGCGTTGATATTTCCATATTCTTGAAATATTGAAACTATAACCGATTTGACATCATTCGCCATGTAAAAATCTCCACATACATAAATATGACCGCCATGACTATCCAACAATTCATAAATACGACGGGCGTTGGCATCAATCATCATCTTATGTTGTACAAATTCCTGGATAAAAATATATAAATAAATCCAAACATGGTTCCATCTACAGTCAATTTGACGTTAAGCGAAAAACAGCAAATAAACAAAAGAAGAGTCGAAACTAGTAACGATAACTTCTTTCCATTAGACATGCAAGTGCCTTCACAAACGAAACTCAAACTGATTATTACCTTTTTTTCTAAGTCTGACTGCTATAAAACAACTATTATTTTTCGCTATTTCCCGAGCTGACCCTTAATTTTTTTCCGATAAATTTTTTCAATTTACGAAAACGAAATTTATTACACATACTTTATTTAAAAAAAACAAACTTTACGTTGAAATATATCTAATCATTCCATTTGATTCGGCTCTCGGCATCATCACGCATGCTTGTAGGGTAAAGGGATAGGCTTGAAAGTTATGCATTCAAACTTTGCTAAACAATCCCACCCAATCACGGAATTTGATATACTTGGCGCTCCCAGAAAAGCAAGACACCAAAGAAAGTAAAATTAAGTATAGTTCTAAACAGGCAAAACCCAAGGAAGAAGCCTTCGAGAACGCCCTTTCCCCCGAAACATTTTTATGTTTACTATGGAATCTATTACCCAACGTTTTCCATTAACTTCACTTTTTTTTACCCATCTTAAAAGTCAAAAAAAAATTTTTTGAACGTACCTCTGCCAAGGCCAGATTAAGGCTTTTTCACAATTTGAGAAAAGGAATGAACTCTATGCACAAAAAGAGAAAAAGTAAAAAAAATCTCAAGACAGCACTTACTCTCTCAATTACAACTTCTCGGGAGTAGGCAGTTGCAGCAAGCTCAATAGCGCCCATATTATGATATTTCCACTTCTCCTCTCTGCAAAGATCTAGTTCTTGGGTTCTATACCCTCCATAGAAAATAGCTGCGCCCAGATGTTGTCCAACTAAAATTATATTTGGATTTGTCACTATTGATGTGTTAGCATTATTACAAATTGACACAGAGCGAAATCAATCAGATCAAGAGTAACAATATTAGTGAACAATGAATACCAGCTTTTATCCCAAGTAATCTACAAAGATAGTTGAAAAGGTCGAAAAGTACTCAAAACGGTGAAATAAAAAAAAAGTGAGTATCATAAAGATTTTTAAGATTAGAAATTTTCACAATAAGACACATATTTGTGGCCCCGTTTCTTAATTTATCTAGAAAGGGGACTTTGGGCCAATTTGAGGTGTGAGGCTTTGACCCAAACATTGAATATTGAAATTAAGCCCAAACAGCTTGGATTGGATGAAAAAAAAATTAATAATGATAATAACAGACTACACCTTGTCTGCTAAGTCTGGACCAATCTAATAGGAGATATTGTACAGTTTCTCCAACTTCACATCTTGATATAGCTGGGGAATAGCCTATGGTTATTAACTAAAACTATTTAACTAGACTATTCTTGAAAAAATTAAGAAATAACATTAGTATGTAATTCATAAACTGACACCGAGCCAAAGGCTGACAACTTCTTCAAGGCAAGTAAATCGAAAAACAAAAACAAAACAATATTAGCCAACAACGGACACCAGATTTTTTCAAAAGTAATTCATAAAGACAATGGAAAAGGTCGAAAAGTATTAAAAAACCCAATATAATAATAAATAAAGAAAAATGATTTCCAAAAATAAGATGAAAAAAAACAAACATATTTTTGGTTACCTTTTTTTTTGGATTTCGACATTTCACAGCCTCTTTCTGAAACCATTCCTGAAGTTCTTCTGATTTTCTCAAGGCTCCCGATGTTCGATCATAGCTGTTAGATTATATAAAATTACCTTTCATCAGTTCTGCCCGATGCATCCAGAAAGACCTGAATGGTACGATGCCTGTACCCGGTCCTACCATTATAATTGGTAGAGTTGGATTTTCTGGCAAATGAAATCGAGGCTCACTAAAAAACAAGAAAAAATATTTATTGTGTTTTTTTATATAAAAAACTTTGGCTAGCTCTAGTCAGTTAACAGTAAGAATCGTTTCTATTCGGTGTTTTAAGTTGCTTCAACACTAAGTACGTAATTTTCTCTGTCAAGTGTCACAATAAGTACAACCTTTCAATTTTATACAAGTTTTATAAAATCACCCCAATCATCGTCTAAATCATCACAAATTAACTGTTCAAAAATTTGAATGTGTAATAGAGATAGAAATTGAAGCTAGCATAAAGCATGAAAGGCTTTCAGGGTAAAGTTTATAAAATATTGTCTTCACAGTTAATCACTTGTTCATCAAGAAATTCAATTTTGTTGCTGCTATATTGACTTTTACCTAATGCAACATAAACTTTAATAAACTGAAATTCTAAGTTGAGTTTCAGCCTACTTTACATAACATTTGTTACGGAAGAAATTTTCTCCGTAAAGTAACTTTCACATTACGTACATAATAGGCCATGCTAACTGGTGAAGTTACGTTACGTGTAACCTTTCACACTTAAACAAATCGAACATTAGGTGGGTAACGCAAAAAGTATGTAGCCATTATTTTCATCGTTTAAAGTCATCGCAATTATCATATGTACACTATAAAGAAATAAAAAAAATGCAAAATAAAAAATCCAAAAAAAAATATAAAGAAAATAAAAAATGCAGGATAGAGATAAAAGATTCAAGCTACTATCAAGCGTGAAAGGCTTTATAGAAATTTCAAAATTTATCGATTGCTCATTCAGAGATTCTGGGTCTGCAAAATTTTGCATCAACCCACAAGAAATCAATCACTGTTATAATGAACTTCCTGAATTTTCCAAACAGGATTGCTTTTCAGCTAGTATTGATCCCATGATCCAAACGGATTTAGGCGGCTAGATTTTTGCACCCTAGATATTGAGTAATACATTATATAAATATATATAAATATATACATATATATATATATATATATATATATATATATATATATATATATATATATATATATATATATATATATATATATATATATATATATATATATATATATATATAATACATATATAATAACCGTAATCTAGCATAATAGAATATACGATCCGATATACACCCTCCGAATAAACGATCCGTAATAGAAAATACACCCTCAGAATAAACAAATTCGAAAATACGTAGAAGTTTTCCGTGTAAACACAGATATTCGTCTTTTTTCAACAATCGTCTTTATAGCAAGAGAGTAAAGTGGTAAATAATTTTTAATCTTACTGGTCATGGAGTAAGAATCTAGCGAAAGAATATATATTCTATTACGTATAATAAGCGTTACAGAGTAAGCGGAATCTAGCGTAAGAATATATAATACATATATATATATATATATATATATATATATATATATATATATATATATATATATATATATATATATATATATTTATATATATATATATATATATATATATATAAAAGACTCACAGGGGAAAAAGGAAGAGACAGAGGGAGCAAACCAATACCGAGAAATGACTATCAAAAACTGAGCAAAAGTACGACCAGAAAGACGAGACCGATGATGGAGATGGCATATCGAAGGTCCACGTAGCACTTAAGTCATGTATCTTCTGTATACTATTCAGTCTCACTTAAAAGTACAATAAGAAAAAACATAAAGTACATCAAAAAGCTTTTCAAATCCTCCAGTAAAAGCAATAAAATCGAACTTGAACCCATTAAAAGCCAAAGTTTATATTATTCCATAAAAGAATAACTTTAGCTCAAAGTTTTACTGATTACCAATAATATTGGCTCACGACTTGTTTTAGAATTTAACCAAGGAACCGAAACAGTCTATTTGCAAATATTTGACACTAAGAAACTGCAATATACGTTCAGGGAAGTATATGCCAAAAATTGTGCTCCAAAATTGAGACAAAGCTCATCACTAAGCCAATGAATTCACATTTTTGCATTCATTGATGTTCACTTCTTAGAATTACCATGATTGTAGTAAGAATAGTCCTTGGACGATTTCCATGGAAGACAACCTCCCCTCCCTTGTCTACAGGTTTGACTTAATAGATACGGTTTTGCTTGATCAATTGACAGCATAAAATATAAAGATAAAAGTTGGATTTCTCAAAATACCGATGACATGAAACTTTATAGTAGAACACAATAAATATTATAGACACAACCCTCCTGAAGAAGGCGTTTACGGTTGTTCCAATAGTAGCTTGAATCTTTTCTTAAAAAAGACGGTGAATTCTTAGTGACTCAAAAACTAAGTTCCTCTAAACGCAAGTGGAAGCTTTCTTGAGCCAGAGACAGTGTTTCTTGCTATCCAATGTCAAATGGATGGTTATGTCTGGATTTTTTTTTTTTTTAAGATCAAAATTTCAAAAGTAAAAACTTTGGGTTTTTCCTACGAGAATGACCTATTTTTTAGCAACTTTTTTTTTTAGTCTTAATAATCGTAACAAGTGTTTTGGATGTCAAAAGCAGTTTTTAACCATTCGTGAAAGCGAGAAAATAAAGACTTTTGACGTATTTTAAAAACTACAAGCCTTTGACATTCTTACAGACCAAGGTAGACATCCTCCTGGATTACTGATTAATCAAATTGATCAATCATGTTGAGTTGACACCAAAACGTCACGTAACAAGGGTTTTGTAAAATCCCAATAGGACAACATATTTGTTACATAGAACAGAAAGCTATAAAAGAAACTATTTTTAGGAAACGGTACTATCGAGTTTATTGAATTTGTGATTGCGATGGCTAAGAGTGTCAACGACATTGATGCTGAAAAAGAAATAAAAGAGGCCTTCGACGTCTTTGACAAAGACGGCAACGGACATATTAATGTAGAAGAACTTCGATACGTTTCGGTAAATTTGGGCGAAACATTCTCTGATGAAGATATAGCCGAGATGCTTAAACAAGCTGATTTCGATGGTAATGGTGTTGTAAACTATAAAGGTATTTTTTTATGCTTGGATATTTTTCTAAAACTTTTAGATGGATGCAAAAATTCAGCTTGTAAACTTTTATTTTAATGCACATAAAAATCTCACTTTAATTTGAAGCTAGAATTTTTCATTAAGCGGTGGTCTTATGCTTCTGTAGCCAGAATGTCATGTCTAGACATGTGTCTGCCCAGAAATCTAAGTCTTGACACCTACCATTCACAAGTAAAATTTAGTATTTCGCTTAAAAAACGGCAGCTTTTCCTGGCAACAACACGGTATTAATAATATTACAGGACCTAAATACCCAGGCTAGTACAAAATGGGGAAATATGGTATCCTAGTTTGCACTGATTTTGTGCTAGGACAGAAACTAGTAATGGCATTAGACTACTACAATTTGGTAGGTGGGATAATCTGGGTAGTTATAAACAACCTGATGTTTAGTCCCAATGCAGCCCATGAGTTAAAATAGTGCTTGCATTAAGTCTCATTCTAACTTATTTTTTACTTTCTTCAAAGTTTTTTTTGTCATTCCTCAACTTAATTATGACATGGAAGGAATTATTCTTTAATAAAACAAGAAAAATTTGCCTACTTGTTATTTGTCAAGTAAAGTTAAGACCATTCCTTAATAAAAACAAAGCGAGTGAAGAATTCACTGAAACGAGGATTTCGTAATAAAACAGGCTATTAGGGAGGATAACTGCCAACAGAGTAGTTGATGTGTTGCTAGACTTCAGGAGGACAATTTGAGATGAATTATTCTCTTAAGGAGAAAAACTGGATGAATTTCGAGCAATATTAGCTTGTTAGAAGAGACAATGATTTTTTGCAAGAGGTCTCTGAGTGATAGATCGAAAAGAGCAAGAAGGGAAAAGGAAGTAGGGAAAGCATTAAAGTAGGATTTTAGGTTTCACTAAATGGATGCCATAAATTAGATCAATCAAGATCTGGAAAACGCAACCAGACTGCTTAATTAATTTTACGCTTCTGAACAGGCATGACTGAAGCATTGTGAACATCGTGAGGCCGACGATTGCTGCCCATTCTAACCATGAGTCCCCAGTATCGGCACTGACTGCTTATGAGTTTATCAATAACGAGTGGCTGTTTAGTCTTCTCTCTAATTTCGTCCCTCCAGTAGATTCTGAGAAACGGTCGAAGACAATTATTTTCAAAACTTTGGATCCTTTCCTCTAGCTGTTTTGTCAGCGCCCAGCTTTTGGAACCATACGTTAGTACTGATAGGACATTGCTATTGAAGAGGCTCAGTATTAGCTTCAAACAGAAAGTGGCACTTCTCCAAACGTTTCTTAACATATCAATGGCGCTTCCTGCGTACGTTATACATGTGGCAATTTCATGCTCAGGGCTTCCATCAGTGCTCACTAGACTCCCACGATATCTAAAAATATCTGTCTCTTCAATTTTCCTTGCTTTAACTGTCAGGGGTTTAGGAGGTAGTCTATTCACATTGCGCATGATATTTGTCTTTTGCGTGCTTATTGTTAAACCTACTCTTTCACCTAATTTCAAGAGCTCATTTATGTTGTATTGAAGCTTCTCTCTTCAGTGAGAAAGAAGCGTTATATCGTCTGCAAAATCTGCATCAAATAAAGTGCGATTTTTGTTCAACTGAATGCCACTTATCAGGCACGTACACAGGAATTTTTTCGGGGGGGGGGGGCGGCAAAACCTTCGAAACAACAGATATAAAGTAGCACTTTTTTATTTAGTAATGTAAAAAGCACGTATATCGGAAAATACAGATTAACTTTAATCTGTAGTATTGTAGCGGATGGGGGGGGGGAGAAGACTGAAGCCTCAAAAGTTCGTTTTAGGCTCAGGTTATGTTCTATTGCAAAAACGTAGATTTTAATGAAAAATGATAGTTTCCAAAATTGATCCTGAAAAGATTTTATCCTGAAAAGGGGGGATAAACGCCCTAATATCAAGGATAATTCTATTTTGCTGTGGACAGCAAACTCTCTTTACAAAAAAAAAAAAAAAAAAAATACAGGACAATTGCTAATTACTTCAAAGAGGATAAAAAGTTAGACAGAAAATGGATTAATAATTGGGCAGTGACTTGAACGGATAATTACATGCTGTAAAATCCCCCCAAAAAGGCTTCATATATGTATCTAGGTTCTTAATAAATGTCCTATTTTTGCCAGAAATCCCAAAAAAACCATGGGGAAATTAAACATTTCACAAAATTTCGGGGGGGGGGCCGGGCCCAAAGCCCCCCCCCTTCATACGTGCCAGCCACTTATGAAGTTGCACGTCCGCAGGATGAAACCAATGAGTAATATAAACAGCACTGAGGATCGAATGCACCCCTGTCGAACGTTTGAGTTGACTTTGGACCACTCAGTCAATTCCTTATCATTAGTTTGAATAGCACACATTTGTTTATCATATAACGCCATTTGAATTCTGACCATTTTATCAGCGAAGCCATAGTAGCGCAGTACATTCCTTAGTAAGTCTCTATGGACTGAGTCGAAAGTCTTCTGGAATTCGATGAAAGCCATTATGATTTCAGTCTGCCATTCATTTGAATCTTCAATAAATATTATAAGAATAAAGATTATGTCAGCACATGACCTACTTGGTCCGAAGCCATGCTGTTCATCTCTGAATATGGCTTCAACTTTTGTCTGGATGTGGTTCAAAAGTACTTGGCAGAGGACTTCGCTTCCAGCAGACTGTAGGGTGATACCTCGCTAATTGTTGCAATCAGAAACTCTACCCTTCTTAATTAGTTTCAATATATACCCTTTCTTCCAATCTGTGGGAATATCCTCAGTGTCCCATATCTGCATTAAAACTTCGTTTAGTGGCTCAGCTAGCACTCCAACACCGTATTTCAATAGTTCAGGTTGCATACGATAATCGCCTCTGTACTTATGTCTAATTGGAAAAGGGGTCGACCATCTGGGGGGTCTGCAGGAAGGGCAAAATTTAATATTCCGTGGAAATACTCTTTCCATCTATTATCGATTTCTTCTTTGCGCGTTAGCAGTCGTCCTGATTTACTCTCAATCGCAGTAGCAGGCTTTTTGAAATCTTCTGTGATCTCTTTCGTTATGCGATAAACTGCCCTATTATCATCTTTACTAGCAGCAGCTTCGGCTTCAGTAGCTTTGGTCTCGAGGAAGCAACGTCCATCTGCTCTCCTCTGGGCTTTTTGTGCTTTTTCCTTAGATAGTCCTTATATTCAGAGGTGGTACTGAGGTCGCAGGAGTCTAGTTGAATTTTCATCTCTTTCCTCACTGACATGAGTTTCCAAGAAGAATCACTTATCCACTGTTCCCTCTTCTTTTTAGGTAAACCAAGAGTCTCTTTAGCTACAATTTGCACATTTTCCACGATCTGGGTCTATGTTTCACAAACAGACTCTGTCCTCTCCTCACAAACAAGGCAGGGAAACTTATTGGTGAGGAATAGACAGTAATTTTGTCGAATGTCTTTGTCTTTTATCTTCTGCAAATCAAATGTTCGAAGTGTTCTTTTGCACTTCACAATAGTCTTTAGCTTCAGCTTGAAACGGGCAATTACTAGCTGGTGATCAAAGAACAATTCAGCACCACGATTGGAATGTACATCTTTGAAACATCTGTGTCGCTTCCTGATCAAGAGGCTGTCAATTTTGCTTCTTGTCACTCCATCAGGGGAAGTACAAGTATACTTGTGGACTTCCCGGTGGGGAAACAACGAGCCATCAACAATTAGGCCACGGTCAACACACATATATCAATCACACACTATTATCATTAATGGCGCCAAAACCATTTTATCACATCAGGTGCATATCTATGGCTATTACCAACTTTAGCATTCAAATCACTACATATATTTAAAATCTCGTGCTCAGCTACATAGTTGACTAGATCGTTAAGGTTTTAATAGAAACAATATTGGAATTATTGGCTTCATTTGTCGGAGCAGATGCTACAATCATTGTCAGCTTTGACTGCAAGCTTGCAAAACGGACTTCCATCATCTTTTCGTTTTTGGGGACGAACTCAAGCGTTGACTTGGTCGCAACTTAAACGTCTTGGCCGCAACTATCTTGGGACTAGAGACGTGCTGTTAACCCCCTAAGATTTGTTAATCTCCGTGATTGGATTAGCCCTAAATAGAAGAAAATGAAATCTATATAAATGTTCAAATAGAACATTTTCGAAATATCTGCAATGTCAAAATGTATTTAAATATATATTCTCTTCATTTTTGAAGAGATTTCTAAACATTTTTCTTTCTCTTGGCTTAAACCTGGAACACATGTCGGTTAAAAAGACAACTTTTGTTGGCGTCTGAATGAACCATGATCTATACCCCGAAGCTTGTTGTGTATATTTAAAATGACATCTAGGAACATTGTATGTGCCCTAGACACAACTCACAGCTGTTGACTGCGTGGCAAAACACAGCCAAGCATATATATATATATATATATATATATATATATATATATATATATATATATATATATATATATATATATATATATATATATATATATATATATAATGTGCTAGTGTGTATTTTTGTAAATATAAAGATATCGCTGAAAAAGCTATCCAAAAAAAAAGAGGGAAGTAAACGTGAAAAATGATTCCCAGTTTACTATATTGATGGTAGGCTACAGTCAAGGAAAGTATATAGATGTTAATTCTAAAAACTGTCTGTTCTTTCTTCTCTGAAGACATTTTATAAACATTCAATACATATAAACATTAATTTTGCGAGTCTCAACTTCGGTTGACCGTCTTTGAGAGGATCACTTGCAAGTACACTTGGCAACTTGTCCCTTATGCTTGTCTAGTACAAGTAGTACTTCAACTACTTGACCTTTGAGTTGTTTTAGCTTCTTCAAGTGTTTTTGATACCGGGGTAGATAACATCAAGAGGAATGCACAAGGCTGCGAAATTCATGAAATGGTACACCTTTTGAGCTGATGTTGACGTTTTCCTGGTAGTTATGCTAGAACCTTTTTAAGGACTACCCTTTCCTGAAGTTTAAAACAAAATTCCGCTAATTGAAAAAACAGAATTCACAGTTTGTAATGATATCGGCTTCATCATTACTAAGTATTAAGTTTTCCAGAATAAAACAAGAGAACCAAAATAATTTTTCTGGGAAATTGGGTGTCGCCTTTCAGTTTCCTGTGGTTTAGTGGAGCGGCTTAACCATGCTCTTAGATATGGTGATCGATTGAGGTATGGAGTCTTTTTTTTTTTTTTTTTTTTTTTTTTTTTTTTTTTTTTTTAAGCAGTGGAAACAATGATTAAAAGTTGTGGCATTGTTTTTCCTACTTTCTATACTAGCGTCAACCTCTTTCGAAACAAATTTCATATTGGAGTTTCCTTGTTGGTTTGGGGTGGGGGTTGGGCAGTGACATGTCGGTTTTGCGTATATTTTTTCGAATTATTGTTTTGCTGGGTCTATACTGGGTAAGGTTCGTCTTTGGCGGTTTACATTTAGACGTAAAAAAAAAGGTGAGATGTACAGTATTCAGAGAATTTACTAATGACAATTTCAAGAATAGTGATGAGGTTCAAAAGACCACTTTGCAGACCTTAATTGATATTTGCATTATGAAAAACAACTGTAGTGGCCTGGAGTTGTCTTTGGGAGGGATACAGACCACATTTCCAGAATAGTTCAATAGCTTAACAGAGTTGCCAACTAGAGTGTCTGAAAGGTTGAATGAAAGGCTTAGACTTGTATGTGGTGTTAAAATATGCGTTGAAAATCGCGTTGCTGTACTCAAGAAGCAGCCAAAACAGAAGGTTTGAGCGGGGGGGGGAGTCTTTTCGCGTGGAAAGTTTATTCCTAAAAATGTCGTTCTAGTCAATGCCTAAAAAGGAATTTAAACTTATATTTTAATGAAAACATGTAAAATTATGTCTGTCTCCTAGGAGTAAAAAATAGGAACTTGTTTTTAGTGTGTAGCTGTTCCATCTCTTTTTTTAGAAGATCTTTCTGTATATTTCTTCTGACATGTTTTATAACCATGGGAAGGCAAGGGCCCCGTGGACCTTTCAAGCGGCGCCTCTCGCTGTTTCCTTTGATTTATACGACTGAAATGTTTTCTTTATTTATTTAATTTTCACAACTCTAGTTTGAATGCTTGTGATCCCTGTAAATGAAAAGATAAAACGAGGATGTAATAAAAACAAACACGTCATCTACAGGTACTTCTCATAATGAAAGTTCTTTCGTCGTTTTGTTTGCTTTAAGTAAAATAAAGGTACTTGTTAATTATAGCGACCACACCCAAGAAGTGAAGTTATGTTTATCCTAATGAAGTATATCAAAATACGATGAAAATATGATACTTTATTAACAAAATTACGAAAACTACATGAGAAAATTGAAAGCAGGCCGCCCAGAACGCATTGTATTAAAGAGCTAACCCAACTACCTCTTATGTATTAAATATTCAATTAAAAAATATATCTATAGTAGTTTATTTCACTGACGCTAGGCTAAATTTTCTTCGAAAGTAGACAGAAAAATCTGTTTACTCAGATCAGTACTTGAGTATTCTCAAGTGACACTGTCCTAATATTGGTGTGGTTGCTATAATTAACAAGTACCATAAAAAACAAATTTTGTCAACTGAAAGTAAGGAGCAAGATCAAAACTCAAAGTGAACAGAAATTATTCACTATATGAAGATGTTTCCCCCTCCTTAATACCTTTCACTTCACGTTAAAGTTTTTAACACTTTAAAAAAAGATTTCTATTCTAATTAAACGGACCTTGTGTTTCAGGAATCGTTCTTAGAAATTGGGACAAACAGTCAAACTTTAGTGTAAAGAGCAAGGTATTCAATGGAGGGCAACCCTTTTGTATACAGAATAATTTCTGTTCGTGTTGAGTTTTAATGCTTTTTCTTACTTTTAGTTGAAAAAAAAAAGTCATTTTTAAATTTTTATTATTTTTCAAATAGTGCTGATTAATTAGGCTCACCTTCCCCATGAAATATTCCCTCCCCTCACAGGAAACCCCTCCTTGGAAAGTTCTTCTCGCTTAAAATGCACTCTCTCCCTAAAGTTTCTTCCAGAGAATTCCATCCTCGCTGAAAATTCTCCTTAGCATACTTTTATTTGAAAAAGACTTAAGTTCAAATCGTTATTCTGATCACTCAAGAATTCTTCCCTTCCATGGGAATTATTTCCTGGAAATCCAAACAACGGAGAAAATTTTCTCTCCGACAAATCCCCTGGAACATATCCCCATGCAAAAGCAAATGGGCAAAGACAAAGTAAGACAAATAATGATAATTTTCCATAGAAATTCAATAGAACCTCCCCAATGTAATATATCCCCTGGAAAATTCACTACGGAAATTTTTCTCCACACAGAATAAATTCTCGTTGGAAAACTCATCCCAAGCACAAAATCCTCCTCCATATAAAAAACATCTGCATACTTCCCAATAACACATACTATACGTAAGCAATAGGCAAATTTTAATAACTTAAAGATCTATCCTCAGGTGCTGGGGGGGGGGGGGGGCGCGTTATCTCCAAAGGCATTATTTTTTGGATTTTCAATATGCTATACAAAATGGCTATCTCAATATTTTGATCAGACGAATTATTGGAAAAGGGGACGTGGGAGGGGACTAGTAGCCCTCTAAATCTTTTTGGCCACTTAAAAAGGGCACTAGAACTTTTAATTTTCATTCAAATGAGCCGTCTCCCAATTTTCCAGGAGCATTGGTTCGATACAGCTATCCCTGAGGACAAAAAACAACAAAAAAGAAACAAATAAACATCCATCCGTGATCTTTCTTCTGAATAAAACTACAAAATTTTATATGTTCGCAGACAGGAGCTCCAAACCTCTACAGTAGGGTTCTCTAATATGTTGAATCAGATGGCGTGATTTTATTAGGATTCCTTGACTTTGAAAGGGTATATTTCCTCTTTTTCTGAAACTGGGCAAATATTCTTAGGCTCGTAGCTTTTTATGGGTTGCACTAAGCATCAAATTTGTTTTTTAGAGTTTCGGTTACTATTGAGCCGTTTAACTCCTTACCACTGTAGAGATATCTAGACATTACGGTCATCCTCAAAATAACCTGTCACCTAGGGTCTTAGTGCGTATAAAAGCTTCTCCCATTTCCTTTGTTCAAGGGATTCATTGTGTATATCTCAGTAACTGGATCAATTTTAAATGGTGCGAACCTGTATTATTTATGATTGTGGAAGCAGAAGGAAAGGGGGTGAGCCGGCAAGTGGTTGGGTACTGACCTATCTTACAGGTATGACTTATGACATGACTGAGTGATGGATCTATTTTATTTTAGCAATATTACCCCCCCCCTAAAAAGTCAATTTGTAGTACAGTTATCCATACAGTGGTAGTTATTAATTTGGTTACAGTGATATACATATATATATATATATATATATATATATATATATATATATATATATATATATATATATATATATATATATATATATATATATATATATATATATATTTTTATTTTAGCAATATTACCCCCCTCCCTAAAAAATCAATTTGTAGTACAGTTATCAATACAGTGGTAGTTGTTAATTTGGTTACAGTGATATATATATATATATATATATATATATATATATATATATATATATATATATATATATATATATATATATATATATATATATATATATATATATATCCTATCACTCTAACCAAATTGATTTTTTCAAGGGGGGGATAATATTGCTAAAATAGAAATATAGAAAATAAAATAAAATATATATATATGGGGCTCTCAGCTGCGTTCGTCTATCGCTAAATACCCAATTTCAATTTTAGCAATATTACCCCCCCCCCACCGTAAAAAAATCAATTTGGTTACAGTGGTAGGATTTTCTGTTTTATCTTCGGTTAGAAGGGAATGTGAGTTACTTATTCTCTTGGGTACAGTGCTGTCCTCCAATCAATGGTAACGCTTGTTATACTACAAATTAGACCATGCAGGTTTAAAGGAATTCACAAGATCCCTGATAGCCATAGTACAACGATTGTGTTAGTGAGTCTAGAGGTCCAAGACACATTAAAACAAGGAAATAATAAACAGTTATTGCCGGACTTAGAGGGACTGCCTAACTCCTTGGCTCAAAATCTGGTTGAAAATGAGTGTGAAAAAGCTTAATCATGTTTTCTTGATGTTATTATAATTAATCTTTATTCAGAAATCTTTTGTAATGTTTATTTATTCTTTTACTGATAGTTTCTGTTTTTTTTTTCCAGATTTCACCAGAATGATGAAACTGAATCAGCGCCTTTCTTAAGTTGACATCTTTCAAGATCAATCATGTGAACGGAATTAAAAGTAGCTTATTACTTCTCTTTTGGCAAGTTAAATTAATTAAACATGTTCGCTCTCTGAAGTTTTTCCTTTTTATTATTCAGGAATTCTATTTTTTAAAAGGATAAACATCCTCCCGAGCCGTTGATGATGCATAGGGCTTCGATTCAACGCTTCTTCTTTACAGGGCAAATTGCAGACCTGTTGCCCAACCTTGCGGCAATGGAAATTGAACTCTAGTCCTTTGCCGGAAGATCTATCCGTCGTGCTATCACAGCGTAGGAATTCTATTGAGCATTCAAGAATAGACTTGTGTTTACAGCAACTCCTATTATGTGGGAAAACATTTTATGTTCGACTTGAATGTGTAATCACAGTTTTGCCGTCTTTCACAGTACTGAGTACTGACAATTCAACTGAAGAACGTGAAACAAAACTTGTAATGCAGTAATTATGCGGAGCTGCAGTAGAGAGATATCTAATACAATTCAAGTTGGTCCCTTGAAAAATAAGGAAACGTCCAAGTTTCCCAAAAGAACAACTACAACCAATCATGAAAAACTTTAAATGTGAAAACTGTCACCAATAACAATATGACATCTAGAATAGGGTTCAAAATTGGTTTAAAAGCAAGTGGAAGCTTTCTTGAGTCAAAAACAGTGTTTCTTGCAGTCCAATTGCAAATGGACGGATCCGGTTGGAATTCTTTTTTCTTATGAGCAGAATGTCTAAAAAAAAGTTTTTTCTGTTTCTCCTACAAAAACGACTTATTTTTCAGTGACAATTTATTCTCGTAGTCTTAAAAATCCTAACAAAGGTATTGGATACCAAAAACTGTTTCAATCATTTCTGAAAGCAAGAAAATAAAACTTTTAACATATTTTGAAAAACCACTAGCCTTTGGTATTCTTACGGACCAAGGTAGACATCCCCTGGTTTACTGATTAACCAAATTGATTGATCATATTGAGCTTACAAATTGATTAGACACAAAAAAGTCTTGTAACAACTTTAGAGGGTTTTGTAAAATCCCGATAAAAAAACATATTCCTTAGATGCAATAAAAACCTATAAAAAACAAGAGCTAAGAGCTCATATGGCACTTTTGAAGAGGTCGGAGGAGCCAAGAACTGATATGGTATGAGCTCTAGCAAAATGTTAAGAATCAATAGATTGCTGTAAAAGGAAAATCAGAGGCTTAATGCTGGTCGGGATTTAAAATAAGAGCTCTGAGTCACGAGGTCCTTCTAAATATCAAAATTCATTAAGATCCGATCACGCACTACCTCAATTTTTGTAATTTTTCCTCTCCCTTCAGCACCCCAGATGGTTGAATCGGGGAAAACGACTTTATCAAGTCAATTAGTACAGCTCCCTGACACGCCTACCAGTTTTCATCGTCCTAGCACGTCCGGAAGCACCAAACTCGCCAAAGCACTGAACCCCACCACCTAACTCCCCCAAAGAGAGCGGATCCAGTCCGTTTACGTCATTCACGTATCTACGACATTTATAAGTGTTTTTTTCTATTCAGATCTATCAGATCAGGTCGAGATTTGAAATAAGAGCTCTGAGACATGAGTTTCTTCTAAATGTCAAATTTCATTAAGATCTGGTCACCCGTTCTTAAGTTAAAAATACCTAATTTTTTCTAATTTTTCCAAGTTAACAACCCCCAGATCCCCCAAAGAGAACAGATCCGTACCAATTATGTCAATCTCGTATCTATAGCTTGTGTTTATTCTTCCCATCAAGTTTCATCCCGACCTCTGCACTCTAAGCGTTTCCCAAGTTTTCGGTTTCCAAGATTTCTGTTCCCCTCCCTCCAACCCTCTTTGTACCCGGATCCAATTCGAATTGAAAATGGAGCATCTGAGACATAATATTCTTCTATATATCAAGTTTCATTAGGATCCTATCCCCCATTCGTAAGATACCTCGATTTTCACGTTTTCCAAGAATTCCAGTTTCCCCCTCCAACTCCCTTCATTGTCACCGGATCTGGTCGGGATTTAAAGTGAGAGTTTTAAAGCACAAGGTCCTTCTAGATATCAAATTTCATTAAGATCTGATCCTCGGTTCGTAAGTTACTAATACCTCATTTTTTCTAATTTTTCCAAATTACCCCCCAACTCCACCAAAGAGGGCGTATCTGGTCCAGTTATGTCAGTCACCTATCTTGGACTTGCGCTTATTCTTTCCACCAAATTTCATCCTGATCTCTCCGCTTTAAGCGTTTTCTAAGATTCCCGGTCCCCCCCCCTAATTGAACTCGATCCGGTCGGGATTTAAAATGAAAGATCTGGATTTCGAGGTCCTTCTGAATATGAAATTTCATTAAGATACGATCTCTCGCTTAGAGTGGAGGGATTGGGATGAAACTTGTTGGGGAAAATAAGCAGAAGTCCTAGATATGTGATTGACATAACCAAAAAGAATGGGCTCTCTTTGGGGGATCTGGGGAAGTGTTAATTCTGAAAAATTAGAATAAAGAGGTAATTTTAACTTATGAAGGATTGATTTAGAGCGAGATAATTTGCTTCAAGCCTCTCATAAGCTGTGTCCATCAGTATTTCAAGCTTTATTACCAAACTTGGCAGAAGCAAGTGTACTATCATCAGCAAATGAAAATAAATCAATATTTGTTTTGTATATATTGAATTAGGATACTGCAACTCATCTGGATGACATATATAAGAACAAAAGGACCTTGAAACATCTCTTATAGCCGAATATAAGACATTGGCATATACAATATAAATAAAAGTACCAAGTATAGACCCTTGTCGAATTTCAAAGTCTACTTCGGCCTTAATATCAGACCCTGGATAAAAAAAAAACCTGCCATGAAGATAAGATTACAACCATTTTAATGCTTTCCCCCGAACACTAAAATACGAGAATTTTGCCAGAAGAATATCATAGGACACACAGTCAAAAGATTTTCTCATATCCTAAGAAATTATTGCCACATTACTTTTTATTAGCTAACAGAACGATGGTCACTTGTTGTTAGTTCCTACTATTCGTGTGAGAAAATTTTTTTTTTATAAAAATTGTCCCTACCGATTACGCACTAGAATAGAATAAAGAATCTTTTTCCTTAGTAACAAAGTCACTCCTTTTTTTAGTTGCAAAGAATCAAGAAGAAGAAACGAAAGAAAAATATATGCGGTAAGTCACTTTCTTGTGTTTTGTTTCTTAAGTTCCATTTGATTGTGACTGTAAAAATAGGACAGGTCTCTCATCTGTTCCATAATTCTGATAAAAGTTTCGTGTTTTGATTCATGTTTGGAGACAGTTTTGTAATTCAAGAAAAGGAATAAAGCGGCATGAATACTGCCTTTTATTTTTCAAACTATGTGAAAATGTTGTTATCATATAACAATCTAATTAATTATGATTGTACAACTTTAACTTTAACATCTTTTTTATCCAAAAAATACAGACCAGTTAAAAAAGATAATACAGACTATAATCCACTGTACTTATACTTTTGTAACTTTAACAAATATGTGAGTTCAATTCATCAGCAAATAGTACTTGGACTTGCATCGTTCGGGGTTTTTATGTCTTTTAAATTGGTTGTTCGTTAACTTGGTCATTCTCAAACGTTTTCCTCCATGCTACTGAGTTTTGTCCCTTGTTCTTTTGGAGGAAAGACGTCTTCGACTTTATTACGAAGGGTAAAGCCAAGAAAGTGTAAGGTCCTGCTGCCTTTCCCCACTGCTTAAGAGTACGATGTTCGGGGAGTGCCACGGCTCTCTTGCATTCAGGAACCTTTTTTTCGGTTGGTCAACCCCTTTTACTAGCATTTAAAAACCTTTGTTGTAAAACACTAAGCCTTTGCAAAAAGTCAACGATTTTTTTTTGAGAATCCCTCACTTCATGGACTGGGATGCCTCTGGAAAAGTCTAGCTTGACTCTCGATCTTCAGAATTGGGCTCTTTGGGTGAGCTCCTTGGGCTCTTAAGATGAGCTCTAACGGTCTATAGTGAGGTAATTTGGGAATGCATAGGGGGCATTTCAGAGATTTGTGAAAATTAGGGAAGCACAGTGAATTTTTCTAAATTCAAGCAGTCGAATTATAATTTCATTAGTTAAGTTGGTGAAACATAGCCTTATTTGTCTGTGTATTTTCAGGGAATCAAACAAAAATTTACGATTTTAATAGAAATAGCTGGTACTATTAAAAAAAAAATCCATGCAAATATTCTTTCAACTATAGTTTTTTCGTATATATTGCTTAACGAAATATTCAAAATTCATTCAATTATACCATTCTTCTATCAAACTATTGACGATTTGGAATATGAATTAAAATTTGCAGAAGTATATGTACACATTAAGCATGTAGGACATTTCAGAGATGCGTAAAAGTTAGGGATACACAGTGAAGTTTTTAAATTCAAGTAGTCTAATTATAATTTCATCGGTTAAGTTGGTGAAACATAGCCCTATCTATCTGCACAGTTTTGGAGAAATTTAAGACTTTAGTAAGAAGAAGTCGTTATTATGCAGAAAAAAAGAAATTATTATATTTTTTGGTTAGGTATGTCTCTGATCAAGAACGCTTTAACCAGGGCTAAGAGGCATGGAAAACATACTACAGAATGTGAAACTCAATCACCAGCGCAGCTTTCTTTTACTGTGCATAATAGAAAGCTAAATAAAGACAGTATATGACGAAATTAGTAAATTTTTCAGCTTTTTTTTATAAATGCCTTAATTGATACGCTACAGTTCATACCATATGAGCTGTCGGCTCTTCCGACCTCGTCACAAGTGCCAAATTAGCTCATAGCTCTTGCTTAGCAATGTTTTTTTTCACTGTCTAAATAAATGAATTTATCCCCTCTTGAAAATTTTGTTGTTCGTCTTAGAACGGCAGTTTCGTGCTAGACAAGAATATCTAATTTAAAGTGTTACGTCAAAAATAGTCCAAGAACCTTTTGAATGTAAGAACATTTCATATAATTTCAGTTAAAAACATCATCATTTAAACAGAAAAAAAAAGAAATTTGAATAATTAGTCGTTATTTTTGTTTGTGACCCGTTTGTGACCATGCTTCTGTTTGTGACCCATATACAAATACATACAAGAAAATATCTCCATTTATTTTACCTTTATCATCATATTCAGGGAAGTTTTCCAAATACTTTTAGATTCAATAAGCTGATTATATCTCCGTTTCTATCTTCTGTCTCCAATCGATTAACGTCCTTGCTCTATTCTAGGTTGAGAGCTGAGCTGTAAGCTGAGCAGTAAGCAGAGCAGTAAATTTCGAAACTAAATCTGTAAGGTCTGTATACCTGTTGCCGTCTTTTTGTGTGTTAGCATTTATTTTCACATACAAAGGCGTTGCAACAGGCGTGGCCCCTTATAATTATAAAGTTTAAATAAAAACCAAGGGTTCTCAACCTTAAGTAAAGTTAATTTTCACTAAAACTGTTGTTTATTCTTTTTTATTTCCCCTTTTCATTTTTTAAAAGAAATGGAACCCTTAACATTTTCAAATCTATTATATTTTTTGCTCATCCCTTGCTAAACGAATTTACTGCTCATCTAAGCTCTTCTACTCCTTGTGTGGCCTTTTCTCCTCAGCCAAGGAGCCGCATCCTGAGTCAAGAAACCATAAAAAAAAATCCTATTTTTATTTTCTTCATCTTAATAAAAAAATTAGCTTGTTTAAGTGAAAATTTCTTCTTTTTTATGCTACTAGATTATCATGTACTTGCTACTTGCCGATCCTAAAGAAAGGAATTATTTAATTAACCCTGATAAAATGATTGAGTCAATTGGAAAGGTGACCTTGCTCAAAATCATACTCCTGGAATTTTTTTTTATTATTACAAAAAGAAGTACCGCATCTTTGTGCTAAATTAATAGAATGATAATTACAAAATGATAAAATTGACCAATACTTCAAATGTAATTATTGAGGCAATCAATTGGTGAAGTGATTCTTTCAGTTTTAAGTTTGATAATTTAGAGGAGTAGATTTATGCTCCGGAAGTGAGTTCAAAGCTGGAAAACCGGTCAGTTATAATTCGAATATTTGTGGAAATCTAAGAATATTCTAAAACGTACTCTTGGATATTGCTAAAAAAAAGACCATTAAAACAGGATGTTGTTAAAAGTTTGGCATCAAAAGAGTAAGACAATTTAATGACTAAAAATAGGGTCAAACAAACATGTATTGTACCATTAGTTAGCTTTACCAAATAATAACAAAGATGGGAAATATCATTTTTGGGAATATGAAGTAAATCGATAACTTGGTTGTAAGCCATCAACCAGGAATGACCCATGGTCAAAGTTGACTGACGACGCTGAAAACTTTGACTGTGAGAGAGGGGAGAGGGGTGTAATTATTACAGTATTAATTTTAGCATTATCAATGGCTGCAAAATTTTTCTTTGTAATGTATATGAATTTTTTTATTAATTTTTTAAAGCTTTTTTTTTATTAACATTTGTAAAAATGAGTTTCGGAATGGGCGATAGTAATACAGAAGATGACCCAATAAATTATGTATAAGTGATTTGGAGTAATAAGTATAAGAGTGTCCTTGGGAGGGGTATATTTTCACATGTATTATGTATTGTTGTATGTATATTTTTATTTGTTATTGGTAACAAATAAGAATTTTTAGCATGTTGGTACTTCGACGTTACATGGTCCCAAAGAACCTCTCCCCCTGCATGCATACATTCTTGATTTAAAACACATCGCCTTGACACAATCGATTACACCACATAGAGTAAATTAAAAGATTAGATACACTTTAAATTAGAAGAGTCATCAAAACAGAAATACTTTTTTGTCCGTTTAACCCATCTTAGTTGGCTGAGAACAAGGATTTTCTTGTATTTTATTTTGGTCGAGTCAGGCTATGAAGTTTTTAGGACAATAAATTTTTGTCTATGTACCCACATTGAGCCAAATAAACGAATAAGCGAAGCTAATTAGTTAAATTTGCAAAGCTTTTCGTCTAAAAAAAACTCAAACATTACAAATTTATTGATCCCCAAAGGTGACAACTAACGATTATAAAATTGTCAGACAAAGCCGTATCCAAGGTGAAAGGGGTACGGTATCTGCACTGTACTCGTAGTTCACAAAAGATTTTTTTTCACAAGGGGGAAACCCTTTCTTTCCCTTTGAAAACTGAAAATTACCAATTCCATCTAAACTTTGGTGATTGACCACTTGTCTTATCTTGGATACATTAAATGTTAGAGAGAGTAAAGGAAGCGGAATAATGTCAGGAATGAAATTGCCTGTTCAAAGTTGAATAGCCTGCTTAGACCTGCCAAGATTTTTCCACGCTAATCCAGGCCTACTTAGCGAAGATTTGATTTTGACATGAAATACTGCTACTGCTAACAGCTCACTGCAGCACCAAGCCGCTTAAGGCCAACCCAGACTCGGACAGTCCTCTCCCATCCCAATTTATTTAAAGCTTCCCTCTTTACACCCTCCCAGGTATTCCCCTGATTTTTGATTCCCCTAAATTTTTTTTATTATTATTATTATTTTTTTTTTATCTGAAAGGAATCTGCGTTTTGTTTTAATGAAATTTAAGAATTTAGAGACTTCAAAATTAATGTCATTGTTCCCCTTCAGAGCCAGCCAGTTTTCATTAGTAATCCAAGATTTAAGATCAAAAAGGGTTTAATTGGAAATTGGGTGATAAGAGAACTCAGAAGTGTGACATTCATTTGTGCCCAGGATATCATCCCAAACTTTTCCAGATGATAGTTCCTCTAGAACTTAATAGTACCCTCCTGAAGCTCAACCAAACACCTGTCAATAGCAGGGTAAAGAACAATTTTTTCTCCAACTATGTGGTTGGCCCAATAAGCTGAGCCCTAATCATCAGTAACCAGTATCTACAGGATTCATCCTTATTGCTTGCAAGAGTGATTTAAGGCAATCAAGTTAGTATGTAATATGGCAAATTAGTTATTTGCCCTGAGGCCAAGAGTTAATATGTAGCTTGTCAAGCTAATCCTTTTCCCCCAGAGTTATCTGGTCAAAATTTTGAGATGGTTGTTTTATTCAGCATAGTTGAAAGATCCAACAAGTATTCCTGGTATATACGCATTATAGCGACCCCATTCAAGTTCTTGATCTGAGTAGAGCTGATTTCTCCGACCATAAATGAAATTTATTAAGTTTGTCATATGTAGTGATAGAGAATAAGGACTGACTAAGAGGGAATTAGACTTTTCCAGGGTAAAGGGGTGCTGCCCAAAACAGGAGAGTGTGTCAATGGAAACAACATTACTTTATGCTTTTTCAACAAAAAGCAATATTGGAAGTGAACAACTAAGCCATGTAGGAAAAGTCGGCTAGTATGTCAACACGTGGTTTGCTGACAGTAAAATTGTATTACTTTCCTCAATTTTCTTCTGTAGTTTCCATAATCACGTTAATACAGTATTATGTTTCCATCCTGTTTTGGTATATTTCACATAACTTCACTTCTTGAATGTGGTCACTATAATATAAAAGTACCTATGTCTTTATGGACAGAATGACCCCCAATGTCCTTGGGGAGAGGGCTGTAAGTTCAGATATTGCCCATTGTTTACGTATGGTATTTGTTATTTGGAAGTCAATACATTTTTTGGGTGGGGGTGGGGTGATTGGAGGTGGTTTCCATATGGAGAATTTCCAGTGGAGAGAGAAATTGACAAGGGATTAACTTTTACAGGCGAAAATTTATATTGGGGAATTTGACAGAATTCCTGTGCGAAATTCTTTTTACTTTAGTTGTTTATGTATCCATAGTATACGGCTACCCCCCCCCCCTTTCCACATATTTTCCAAGCATATTCTAAATCTTACAAAGAGTACCCTGGCTGAACCCAAATAATAATAATGGCTTATAATTCAAACAGCGTCTATTTAAAGAGGAACCATAATTATTTTTATCAAGTTCGCATGCAGCTTAAGTATTGCGACCTCGACCTAATTTTTTTTTACTTTGACAAAGGTGATATCCACGAGGAAAATTCAACCACCACAAAAATTCTTAATGTTCTTACATGCCTTGTTAAGTCAGACAGCCTCTTAGCCCCCAGACACAGTTGACATCGTTAGATGTGTAAAGGATAGTATTCCTATGGACACATCAGGCAGAAAAATAAAACATGCTTGGTAAAACAAACAGACAGGGAAAGCGTGAATTAAAATGGAAACTCAAGGTCACTTAGCCCTTAGTGATCTAAATTTTCTGACCTAAGATAAGAACTAGGACACTTACTATAAACAACTGACCAGAAAAAAACTGTTAGCTATAACGGAAAAATATAAAGATAACAAAAAGAGGTCAATTAAACAGATAAAACCCATCGAAAACATTACAGAAAAGGCTAGCTTAACTTTACTTTACTAAAGTACCTTTCTAAATTTAGATTTTCACTTAGCATCAGAGGGTTGAGGTACATCTTACTTCACTTTTGACCTCTTTTAGGGGGAAAGTTGCGATACTTGAAGGGTTGAAATATGATATATTAATGGTTTTGAGTGAAAAACTTTAATGAAACAGCAGTTTAAACTATATATATATGATAATAATAATAATTTTAATAATAGTTCGTTATTACCCGAAATGGTGGAGGGATATCACGTAATACGGCAATCTGTGAGCCATCTCTAGCCCAAGTCAAAGGCAAACACCAAAAACAAGAAGAACAATAGGGAATTTCTCAAGACAGTAGGAAACAAATTAGAATAAATATATCGGCCCTATGTCCAAGGGCCATCTTCAACAATACAAAAGTATATAAGAAGAAACAGCTTACAACAGGAGAAAATCAATAAAACTAAAGTGAAAAGTTTTTCAAAACAGTTCCATTATCCTTATCTCAGCGAAGTTATCCTCAGCGAAAAAAAAGAAAAACCGCATGTTCTACTTCAAAGAAAATAAAGTATTCCAGCATTAGTTTTTAAATACTGCACGCATAAAAAAAACCAAAAACTCGTGAATTTATGCTTATATGCGTTTTTACTGTGTATTGTATTGATGTTCCTTATGGTCCTTATCATCAACTTTTTCTATTTAGGCTCGGCTAAGACCCTGGTAACGTTTACCCCAGCTGAACCCACAGAAAAAAAATGGCTTGCAATTTTAACAGCATCTATTTAATTATTTTTATTAAGTTCAGATACAGCTTAAGTATTGCGACCTCGATCTAAAATTCTAAATTTTTAAAAGAGTACCCCGGCGGAACCCACAGAAAAAAATGGCTTACAGTTTTAAGAGCATCTATTTAAAGAGGAACCATAATCATTTTTATCAAGTTCAGATGCAGCTTGTATTGCGACCTCGATCTAAAAGTTTTACTGTTTACTTTTGCAAAGGTGATATTCATCTGGAAAAATCAACCACCACAAAAATTTCTATTGTTCTAATATGCT
>NC_088868.1:31272903-31308113 GCF_032884065.1 Artemia franciscana | reverse complement strand
ACCTTGAAGTCTTTAACTCAAGACAGATCAAATAGCTGAAGTGCAAAGTTTAGGCTCTGAAGGACTTTAGTAGAATTTTTTTTAACAAACTATATATATATATATATATAATGATATATATGATATATCTATGATATATATATATATCACCGACCATAACGATTGCCACTTCGTCGATAGTCGGAGCATTGTATCTACGCACATGTTGGCCAGGAGGCGTTTTGTCAGCGGAAATAACAATTTTATGAGTATCAGTATCACAACTCAATCGTTTCCCAATTGCAACATCTTTTCCACGAAAATAATAAGTTAGTGCGTCTGTTCAAAACAGCCATCGATTTGATGCCTACTGATACTCATAAAATTGTTATTTCCGCTGACAAAACGCCTCCTGGCCAACATGTGCGTAGATACAATGCTCCGACTATCGACGAAGTGGCAATCGTTATGGTCGGTGATCAGTTTTTACCTCGAGATATTATTCTACATAAGCGAAACGCTCAGTTGTTAAGAATTGCTGAAACTCATCGATGCTACGATGCCCTACAATATCCTATCATTTTTTGGGATGGAGCCGACGGCTATCACTTTAATATTAAATTGATGAATCCAGCCACTAACAAAGAAATGAATAAGATATGCAGTGCAATGCATTATTATTCCTATAGACTAATGATTCGGCAGGATGAAGAAAATTATATTTTAAAATGCCGTGAATTGTTTCACCAATTTGTCGTGGATATGTATGCTAAAATTGAATCAGAACGTTTGCTATATATCCGCCAAAATCAGACCAAGCTCCGCTCTGAACAATACATTCATTTGCGAGATGCAGTTATAAATGACGGTAATACCACAAACGTTGGAAGATTAACAATTTTACCTTCGTCATATGCTGGCAGTCCCCGTCATATGCATGAATATGCTCAAGATGCTATTGCGTATGTTCGTCTCTATGGTCGTCCAGATTTATTTATTACATTTACATGTAATCAATCTTGGGACGAGATACTGCAGCTTTTACTTCAAGGACAATCGGCGGTTCATAGGCATGACATTACGGCACGTGTCTTCCGGCAAAAGTTGAAATCACTGATAAACTACCTTGTAAAACATGAAGTGTTTGGGTCAGTGCGATGCTGGATGTACTCAGTGGAATGGCAAAAACGAGGTTTGCCACACGCACATATACTAATCTGGCTACATAAAAAAATTACTTCAAACGAAATTGATGATGTGATTTCCGCTGAAATACCTGATAAAAATGTCGATAAGGGGTTACATGATATTATTGTAAAAAATATGATACATGGACCTTGCGGTGCACTGAACGAAAATTCACCATGCATGGCCAAAGGAAGGTGCACAAAGCAATATCCTCGACTTTTAGTACCCAAAACAATTACTGGCAATGATGGTTACCCACAATATAGAAGAAGATCTACTGAAGATGGCGGTAAAACAGCAATAATAAAGAAGCGTAACGGTACCACCATCGAAGTAGATAACCAGTGGGTTGTTCCATATTCCCCTTTATTATCAAAAACATTTAATGCACACATAAACGTTGAATACTGTAATTCCGTAAAGGCAATCAAATACATATGTAAATACGTCAACAAAGGCAGTGACATGGCAGTTTTTGGCTTGCAGTCCGAAATCAAAGATTTCGATGAAATCGTAGAATATCAGGCTGGAAGATACATAAGCAGTAATGAAGCTGTTTGGCGAATTCTTTCATTTCCGATACATGAACGTAGTCCAGCTGTTGTTCACTTAGCGGTACATTTACAGAATGGTCAACGTGTTTATTTCACGGAAACCAACGTGCAACAAAGAGTCCTGAATCCACCGGATACAACATTAACAGCTTTTTTTTCGCTTTGCAAAAATGATTCTTTTGCAAAAAAAACTGCTGTATACTGAAGTGCCTTCGTATTACACGTGGAATACTAAAAATAAAGTATTTGAACGTCGATAACAGGATAAGTCAGTCGACGGCCAACCTTCCATCTTCAAAGATACCACAATAGGAAGACTCTACACCGTTCACCCCCAATCAACATGAATGCTTCTTTCTACGCCTGCTTTTGGTGAATGTACCTGGTCCGACATCCTTTGAGTATTTGAGGACTGTAAATGGTACTATACATGACACTTACCGTAGTGCATGCCAAGCTCTGAATTTATTGGAGAATGACCAACACTGGGATAACTGCATCAATGACGCGTGCGAAACGTCAACCCCAAGTCAAATTCGTGCATTGTTTGGCATCATTTTAACAACTTGCTCTCCATCAGCTCCTACAGATTTATGGGAAAAATATAAGTCAAAAATGTCCGAAGATATACTTCATCGAAAACAGTTAGAGACGTCAGACATGACTTTTGATTTTACATCAGAAATTTATAACTACACTTTAGTTGTTATAGAAGATTTGTGCATAAGTATGGCAAACAAACCTCTTCAGGGTTTGGGGAATGCCTTCACCTAACCGTATCGCTGCTGTTTCGACATGTGTAGAATTGGATCGTGAACAAAGTTACAGTACGAGTGATCTATTGTCGTATGTACAAAATAACATTTCCAAGTTAACGTCGGAACAAAAAGACATTTATGATACGATAATGCATTGTGTCGATAACAACGTTGGAGAAATTTTCTTTTTGGATGCGCCAGGAGGTACTGGTAAAACGTTTGTGATAAAACTGATTCTGGCATCAATTCGATCTAAAAATGATATAGCGTTGGCAATTGCGTCGTCCGGAATAGCCGCAACATTGCTGCCTGGTGGAAGAACTGCTCATTCCGCTTTGAAATTGCCTCTGAACTTGCATTCTATAGAAACTCCCACGTGCAATATTTCCAAATCATCTGGGATGGGTAAAGTATTGCAGCAATGCAAACTTATTATTTGGGATGAGTGCACAATGGCACACAAAAAATCGCTCGAGGCTCTGGATCAATGCTTGAAAGATTTGCGAGGGAAGTCGAAACCCTTTGGCAGCACCTTAATATTGCTTGCGGGAGATTTCAGGCAAACATTACCTATAATACCTAGATCAACTCCTGCAGACGAAATGAATGCTTGCCTGAAAAATTCTAATTTATGGGCATACGTAAAAACATTTAAATTAACTACAAATATGCGTGTCCGATTGCAAAACGATGACTCTGGTCAAACATTTTCAGATCAATTGCTGGCAATGGGAAACGGAAAGCTCCCAGTAGACTCAATTTCAGGACGTATACAACTACCTGCTGATTTCTGTAATTTAGTGACGTCCAAAAATGAATTGATTGAAAAAGTATTTCCGAATATTCTAAAAAATTATAAAAATAATAAATGGCTAAGTGAAAGAGCGATTCTCGCACCCAAAAATATAGACGTCCACGAAATCAACAATATTGTTTTGACCAAGATTCAAGACCAGGCAGTCCTTTACAAGTCAGTCGACACAGTTTTGGAACCAAATGAAGCGGTTAATTATCCATCTGAATTTTTAAATTCCATAGATCTTTCAGGGTTTCCACCACACGTGCTACAACTAAAAATAGGCGTACCAATAATACTTTTAAGAAATATAAACCCACCAAAGCTTTGCAATGGCACTCGACTTGCCGTAAAAAAAAACAATGGAAAACCTAATAGAGGCCACAATCCTGACAGGGCCTTTTGAGGGTGAGGCTGTTCTTATTCCTCGCATTCCCATGATTCCAACAGATCTGCCTTTTCAATTTAAAAGATTGCAATTCCCAATTCGATTAGCATTTGCAATCACCATTAACAAAGCTCAAGGTCAATCATTAGAAAAATGTGGTATTGATCTTAATACTGATTGTTTTTCCCATGGACAATTGTACGTTGCATGTTCGAGGGTCGGTAAACCTGACAATCTATTTATATGCAGCGAGAATTGGACAGCGAAGAATGTTGTATATTCGCAAGTTTTACGCAGTTAATTTGTATTTCGGAACCAAATGAAGCGGTTAATTATCCATCTGAATTTTTAAATTCCATAGATCCTTCAGGGTGTCCACCACACCTGCTACAACTAAAAATAGGCGTACCAATAATACTTTTAAGAAATATCAACCCACCAAAGCTTTGCAATGGCACGCGACTTGCCGTAAAAAAAAACAATGGAAAACCTAATAGATGCCACAATCTTGACAGGGCCTTATGAGGGTGAGGCTGTTCTTATTCCTCGCATTCCCATGATTCCAACGGATCTGCTTTTTCAATTTAAAAGATTGCAATTCCCAATTCGATTAGCATTTGCAACCACCATCAACAAAGCTCAAGGGCAATCACTAGAAAAATGCGGTATAGATCTTAATACAGATTGCTTTACCAATGTACAATTGTATGTTGCATCTTTGAGGGTCGGTAAACCTGACAATCTATTTATACGCACAGACAATGGGACAGCGAAGACTGTTGTATATTCACAAGTTTTACGTAGTTAATTTGTATTGTATCTATCTATCTATCTATCTATATAAAAACGAGTTGTGTGTATGCATGTTTGTTTGTTTGTAAAAAGAGCGTTTGCATATGACGTCATTATTAGTACATACGGCTTTGTATATGGACAGACAATGGGAAAGCCAAGAATGTTGTATATTCGCAATTTTTACGTAGTTTGAAACACATATATAAATCTATCTATATTCACAAATGGGACACAGGGACACAACTACAATGGCGCGTAACTAATATGGCGCGTAACGACTTACGCGCGCGGGGGGGCTTGGGGGGGGCGCAAAGCGCCCCACCAACTAGGTGTTGGGGTGGCGCGAAGCGCCACCCCAACAGCTAGTATATATATATATATATATATATATATATATATATATATATATATATATATATATATATATATATCTATATTCACAGGTGGGACATAGGGACACAACTACAATGGCGCGTAACTAATATGGCGCGTAACGACTTACGCGCGCGGGGGGCTTGGGGGGGGGGCGCGAAGCGCCCCCACCAACTAGATGTTGGGGTGGCGCGAAGCGCCACCCCAACAGCTAGTATATATATATACATACTAGCTGTTGGGGTGGCGCGAAGCGCCACCCCAACACCTAGTTGGTGGGGGCGCTTCGCGCCCCCCCCCCAAGCCCCCCCGCGCGCGTAAGTCGTTACGCGCCATTGTAGTTGTGTCCCTATGTCCCACCTGTGAATATATATATATATATATATATATATATATATATATATATATATATATATACATATATATATATATATATATATATATGTATATATATATATATATATATATATATATATATATATATATATATATATATATATATATATATATATATATATATATATATATATATATATATATATATATATATATATATATATATATATATATATATATATATATATATATATATATATATATATATATATATATATATATATATATATATATGTTTTTAACTACGTAAAACTTGCGAATATACAACATTCTTTGCTGTCCCATTGTCTGTGCATATAAATAAATTGTCAGGTTTACCGACTCTTGAACATGCAACATATAATGGTCCATGGGAAAACAATCTGTATTCAGATCTATACCTCATGATTCTATTGCTAATCGACCATTCCCTGAGTCGCCATCGTCATTTATATATCCCCCTTTGCACCCCGGCAAAGGGGGATAAAAAAGGATGAAATTTTTTTTTAGTTTTTTTCCTTTTTTTCTTTTTAGTTTTTTATTGGTTTTTACCTTTTTTTTTAGCTTTTTTAGTTTTTTTTCGTTTTTTCTTTTTACTTTTTTTTTAGTTTTTATCTTTTTTATTTTTTTTTATTTTTATTCTTAATTTTATTAGTTTTCTTTTTCTCTTCTATTTTTCAGTTTTTTCCTTTTTTTAGGTTTTTTTTTTAGTTTTTAGTTTTTTTAGTTTTTTTAGTTTTTTTAGTTTTTTTAGACTCATGTTTTACAACTCATGTTTCCAAATGACGTCGTTTGGAGCCCAAATCGAAAATCCAGATCAATTTATGTCTACTTTCAAAGTAAAAGGGCAAATTTATCATAAAGCAGGGTCCCTTCTACCATTCTCAGGTGATAATCATAAATTTTTACAATTGTACTTCATCAGTGATAGAAATTCTGAATTGAATGCACGTTGCGAAATTTCTCCCAACGTTGAAATTATGACAATGAGTTGTATTGTCTGATTTTTGACAAAAAACGCTTAGATTCTGACGTAGTTCCAGTAAGGAAAGTCTTCAATGGCTCTGGTGGTGCAGCCAATAGAGGAAGTTTAACTTTTCCTGAGGCGCAACACATTCCCATTGTTTCACCATTGAATTTCAAGGCCTTGCAATAGGGACAAATTTTAGACATTGTCCCGATTTGAACACATCTACTCAAGCTATAATCATCGACTGGGTTGTACCTGAATGCCAGGCGATAACTTTCAGATTACTCTGATTCCTCGGCACGCTTTCTTTTCTTACTTTCTCTATCAGCCTCAAGCCTGTTTCCCTGCTGTTCTTTTGATTCCTCGGCACGCCTTCTTTTTTTACTTTCTCTTTCAGAAGCAAGTCTGGTTTCGCGTTGCTCTGGTAGTTCCTCGACACGCCTTCGTTGACGTAAATTGCACATTCTTAATCTGGCCATTTCTCTTTGAACCGCAAGCCTGGTTTTGCTTTTTGGTAACATTCTATCTTTTTCAATGTTTTTCAATTTTTCAGTGTTCATTCTAACATTGATGTTAGAAAAAAATTTTACGTGCCAAGCATGCAAACACTCGACAATTTATAATAAAACTCAAAATTATAAATATCTGTTATAAGGTTTTCGAATTACTTTAATCTATTGTCAAAATATATAGAAATATTTATGCAATTCCCAGTTTCTACATTTTTAGTTTCAGTTTGCTTTTCAGTTTAGTTTCATTTTTATATATATTTAAGATATAATCTGGCGTAACGGACAGACAACTTATTTTTATATATATAGAAGATAGATTTTTATATATATAGATACAGTTTCTTCTTTAGTTTTTTTTCTTTTTTAGTTTTTTCTTTTTTTAGTTTCTTCTTTTTATTGATTTGTTTTCTTCAATTTCTCAATGTTCATTCTAACATTGACACTTGGAAAAATCTTTACGTGCCAAGCATGCTAAAGCTCCAACAATTTAAATTAAACCTCAAATTTGGGGTATCTGTTTTAAGGTTTTCGAATTACTTTAATCTATTGTCAAAATATATTGAAATATTTGTGCAATTCCCAGTTTTTTTTTTAGTTTTTTCTTTTTTTAGTTTTTAGCTTTTTTAGTTTTTTTTTAGTTTTTTATCTTTTTTATTTTTTTACGTTTTTTCTTTTTAGGTTTTTTCTTTTTTTAATTTTTTTAATTTTTAATTTTTTTTTTTTAGTTTTTTCTCTTAGTTTTTTTTTAGTTTTTTACCATTTTTCTTTTTCGAATTACTTTAATCTATTGTCAAAATATTTCGAAATATTTATGCAATTTCCAGTTTTTACATTCTAGTTTGTTTTCTTTTATATATATAGAAGATATAATCTGGCGTAACGGACAGACAACTTATTTTTATATATATAGATATATATATATATATATATATATATATATATATATATATATATATATATATATATATATATATATATATATATATATATATATATATATATATATATATTTAACTACGTAAAACTTGCGAATATACAACATTCTTTGCTGTCCCATTGTCCGTGCATATAAATAGATTGTCAGGTTTACCGACTCTTGAACATGCAACATACAATGGTCCATGGGAAAACAATCCGTATTCAGATCTATACCTCATGATTCTAATGATTGCCCTTGAGCTTTGTTGATGGTGATTGCTAATCGACGATTCCCTGAGTCGCCATCGTCATTTATATATCCCCCTGTGCACCCCGGCGTCCCCTTTGTAGTTATGTCCCTGTGTCCCGGTCGTCGTCATTTATACTCCCTGTGTCCCGGTGCTTTGTTGATTGCTAATCGAACATTCCTTTTGTCCCGGTCGCTTTCTCTTTGAGTGTCGTCATTTATTTAGATTGTCAGGTTTACCGACTCTTGAACATACAACATATAATTGTCCATGGGAAAAACAATCCATATTCAGATCTATACCTCATGATTCTAATGATTGCCCTTGAGCTTTGTTGATGGTGATTGCTAATTGAACATTCCCTGTGTCCCGGTCGTCATTTATATTCCCAGTATCCCGGTCGTCATTTGTGTCCCAGTGTTCCCCTTTTAGTTTTTTTTTATTGGTTTTGACCTTTTTTTAGGTTTTTTAGTTTTTTTTTTTTTCTTTTTAGTTTTTTTTGAAGTTTTTATCTTTTTAGTTTTTTTATTTTTATTTATATTTTTTAGTTTTCCTTTTCTCCTTTATTTTTCAGTTTTTTTCCTTTTTTTAGTTTTTTTTCTTTTTTAGTTCTTTTAGTTTTTACCTTTTTTAGTTTTTTTTAGTTTTTTAGATGAAATTTTTTTTTAGTTTTTTTCCTTTTTTTCTTTTTAGTTTTTTATTGGTTTTTACCTTTTTTTAGCTTTTTTAGTTTTTTTTCGTTTTTTCTTTTTACTTTTTTTTTAGTTTTTATCTTTTTTATTTTTTTTTATTTTTATTCTTAATTTTATTAGTTTTCTTTTTCTCTTCTATTTTTCAGTTTTTTCCTTTTTTTAAGTTTTTTTTTTAGTTTTTAGTTTTTTTAGTTTTTTAGTTTTTTTAGTTGTTTTAGTTTTTTAGCTTTTTTATTTTTTTTATTAGTTTTTAGTTTTTTTTTGTAGTTTTTGCCTTTTTTTAGTTTTTTCAGTTTTTTTTTTAGTTTTTAGTTTTTTACCTTTTTTAGCCTAACCAGGATTTGAACCTGGGACGTTCATTCTCCGTTCTGACACCCTCTCTCACCGAGTGACTACTCCAGCATATTCATTTTGGTGTTTTAAATGGTATATTATTAACCAAATTAATGTGTTTTACAATATACTAAGCATCGTCAAAGCAAAAAGGACGACAACTAATTTCATGACGTCAGCCGACACAGAAACATGACGTCACCTGATCCACAGATCCACAGACAGACAACTTATTTTTTTATATATAGATATATATTGAATTTATTTTCATAGTTTCTTTTCCACCCGAATGCTGAAGATCCTTTTAAAGATCTTCAATGGATATCATAATCTATAGATAATGTCTAATCAATATACTGTTTTCCTATTTCTTAGAAAAAATAAAGATTTTGGAAGACTACTGAGACTGATTGTCTTTTCGTTTATATGTTTATTTTGGCTTCATATTTTTGCAAGAAACATGTAGACAGGGGAATAAAATCAGGGATTTTCAAGTCCCAAGATTTGTGCAGTATTCATATAATTCATTATTTTTTACCTATTGTCTCTGTTTAGATATTTGACTTATTTATCATTTCCCTAGCCTTTTCAGCATTCGCTATAAATTCTAACTCAGTAAATTTTTTTGACAAACTTATTTTTATCTTTTTTTTTTGTTTTTTGTATTATTAATTATATATTTTCGGTTTTCCAGAGAACTACAGCGAATTGAAAGTGTTAGCAAATCACCTGTAATTGGTCATTTTATGGAAACAATAGATGGTTCTGCTATCATTCGGACTTTTGACGTCGAAGAAAAATTTCAAAACGAATTTTATAAGAAATTGGATTCAAATATACACGCTGCTTTGCTACAAAATGCTGGCAATAGATGGCTGGGCGTTACCTTGGTTAGTGATGCTTAGCTTTGACGCAACGTGAAAAATTACCATTTTAGATACTGCTTCCTAGAAAATAGTAGCCGAAACTTAGAGAAAAGAGTTTTTCAAAGAACCTGCTAATTGCCATGTCTCACATCTGACAAACTTGTGAAAATAAGGATTTTCATTCAGACTCAATTGAACAGTAATTTCAAATTGCGAGAAGAAAAAAATTTCAAGTTCCAAAAAAAGGTCTAGAACCGATCAAGATGATACTCAATTTACATAAGAAGTATATCATTCAAATTTTCATTTTCAGAAACCCTCAACTGGAGATTCATAGCCCTCAATTTAAAACGCCAAAGCAAATCATACTTTTCATGAGTAGCATTCGGCTGCCTTCATCCAAAACAAAATAACTGTATTCTTAAATTTTTCAAGAAAACTACAAAATAATATTTTTCTGAGTCAGATAAAATATTTTCTGAGTGCCATTTTTCCCCGTCTTTTGCTTTTCCTTTTTTGCAAAACGTTGAGCTATGTTTTGCTCATATGATATGTACATATTAGATTTTGCCTTTAGAAAGTCAGTGAATTTACTCTTAGCCCTGTAGATACTCTGTCGGATCTTAGAAAGCATAATAGATAGAAATATTTTCATACTACATTCTGGGTTATCGAACTAGTGGTTATAGAATACCAGGAGAGAGCCTTTTTCCCTTCAATCTCGAACTCCAAAGAAAATCATATTTTGCATGGGTAGCACTCGGCTGCCTTTTCCCAAAACAAAGTAAATGGATTCTTAAATTTTACAAAAAAAAAAGAAAATGACATTCTTTTTCTGGCCAGTAAATAGATGCAATAGTTTCTTCAAAATGTTTTTTTAGTGCCGTTTTATTTCCGTCTTTTGCTGTTCCTTTTTGCAGAATGTTGAGCAAGAATTTGTTTATCTAATATTTCCATATTAGATTTTGGCTTTAGATAACCGGTGAATTGAGTTTTAGCCCTTTAGATACTATGTTGTATCCTAGAAAGTATAATACATAGAATTATTCTGATGCCAAAATATAGGTTTTCGAACCAGTGGTTATAGAATATCAGGAGAGATCCTTTTTTGACGAAAATGAAAAGACCTAGTGCCCATTTTAAGTAATAAATTTTTAAAAATATATTTTACTTTTTAAATGAAGCTAAACAAAAATGCCGTTTGTTGCCATTTTGTAATGGAAAATGCAGCTTTTGATATAGAAAATAGATTTGTCATGGACTGGAACGCTTAACCAATGGTCTAAAATTCCCCATGTTGAGAATTAAACAGTTCATGGTGACGAACTGTAAGTAAGGAGTGACCCAACTCAATAGTAACAAAAACTCTAAAGAACGGAATTTGAATTCCAATAGATACATCAAAAGAATCAGAGCCAAGTACCAACACTTATATTTATGATTGTTTAATGTTTGTTTATCGTCTATAATTTGTTGCGTAATGTTTTTTATTTCACCAAGAATTTGGTAAATAGCGCTCACTTCAAATGCACCCCCTCTTCCCTCCCCCATAAAAATACTGTAGCTATGCCCCTGTTTGCATGCAAAAGTACTTCACCTAATTCTGAGGAAATGGTAGGCACACCAAATATATACACAAAGCTCCCTACGATTACTTAAAGGAGGAAATGCCTAAACGCTGAAGAATAGAGCTTGGTTAAAGAGCCCTCTAGGATCATCGTAGAACTTGGTCATTGCATATTTTAAATAAATGCATAAACATGAGGTCAGATTTGTCCAGTAATTCACATCCCACTTGTACTGAATTCCTGAAGGTTTTCAGACAGTTTGTGGTAACAGACTGTTGTAAGGAGTGACACGGCTCAATAGTAACCGAAAATTAAAAAAACGGTATTTTCGTACCAATAACTACATCAAAAGCATTTGATTTTAATGCTGATTTTAAATATAAAAGTTTCATCAAGTTTAATCTTACCTACCAAAAGTAACGAGCCTGAGAAAATTTGTCTTGTTTTCGAAAAAAGGGGAAACTCCTCCTAAAAGTCATAGAATATTATCGGCCCATTCGAAGAGAAATGAAAAATTTTAGTGTCCTTTTTAAGTGACCAAAAAATTGGAGGCAACTAGGTACTCTCCCACGCTCATTTTTTTCTTAAGTCACCCCATAGAAATTCTGAGATAGCCATTTCATTCAATATAGTCGAAGAATTGAATAACTATGTCCTTGAGGATGACTTGGTCCCCACACACTCCGGGGGAAGGGCTGCAAGTTATGAACTTTGTCCCTTGTTTACGTATAATATTGGCTATTGGATAGTATATAGAGGTCTTCAGGAGGAATTTTTTCTTGTGGGGGAGGGGTTACGTGGGAGGATCTTTTCATGGAGGAGTTTGTCGTGGGGAAAGGTAGTTTTCTATGAAGAGGGTGCCGGATTTCCCAGAATTATTCAAAAAACGATCAGAAATTAAATAAAAAAAAGTTTTTTCAACTGAAAGCAAGGAGCAACATAAAAAACACAAAACAATCGGAAATTATTACGTATATGAGGGGGCTCGCCCCCTTTTCAATACCTCACTCTTTAAGCTAAAGGTTTTTAGCACTTTTTAAAGACCTATGTATTCTAATTAAACGGCCTTTGTGATTCAGGGATCACTCTGAAGGAGTTGGAGCAAAATTCAAACTTTAGTGTAAAGAGCGAAATATTGAAGAATGACCTCCTCATATACGTATAAATCTCTGTTCGTTTCAAGTTTTAATGTTGCTCCTTGCTTTCATTTGAAAAACTTGTTGCTTTATTTGATTGTTAGGAAAGGACGAGTAAAAAGAACGGTATATGCCTAGAGAAAAACATGTAGAAAAGAAAATAATTCCTGCTCCATAATAGGCAAAATAATTGTAGCTAATAAATTTTTTATATAAGGGGAGTAAAGGAAAGGAAAGAACGAGCATTATAAAAGAAAATCAATTTCAAACAATATAAGAAAGAATTATTCGAAGCAATACTAAACGTAGATACTGCTAAATGGCAGATAATAAAACAAACAATTCCCTTTTTTTGTTAAAACATATTCGCTGAAATTCGCCGGGCTTTAAGAAAAATTAAGCGTTCAAATAGCCTTGATAGTGACGGCCTTTCTTACCAATTTTTTGCTTATGATTGTCCTGCTCTACTTAACCATCTACAAATATTTTTCCAGTCTTGCTTAGCACAGTCGCTTGTTCCTGATAGTTTCCTTTGTGGCCGTGTAATGTCTATTCAAAAGCGAGGCAAGGACCCCACGTCATGTGTGAATTATCGTCCCATTACAGTATCGTGTTTCTTAAGTAAGTTGCTTGAACATTTGTTACTACCAGAAATTGAGTCGAATTGTGATTTTACGCCTTTTCAATTTGGTTTTCGGAAAAGTTTCGGTTGCTCCCATGCACATCATGTTTTAAGCCGACTCATGAAAGATGCCGTAAAAGCCAAAATGTCTTTATACTGTCTTACTGTTGATATTTCTGGAGCTTTCGACAATATTGTGCACTCTCAGGCTCTATTTTCCCTTGCGTCTTCAGGTGTTAATCCTTCCGTACTAAGTTTATTGTCTTCTTGGTATTCAAAGTCTAAAATTCAAGTTACCTGGAATGGCCAAATATCTGAACCGGTAAAAATTAATAAGGGAGTTCGGCAAGGTGCCGTATTGTCTCCTAGTATATTTAAATACGTGCTTGCATCGTGCCTGCGTCCCCTTAGAATTTCTGTTTTTTACGGTAATACTGGTTTGTCTTCTATTGCATATGCAGATGACGTTCTTCTTGTTGCCCGGACTCGCCGTGGATTGCTTTCTAATTTTACTATATTAACCAATGAACTATCTAAGATTGGACTGTCAGTTAATGCGTCTAAATGCGAGTTTATTTGTTTTAATAGCCCTTATGCGGTTGCTCCATTCGTTACTGGGACTGCAGTTCAACCATGTTCTTCTTCAGTTAGTTGGCTTGGTCTGTGTTTCGGCCCAACACTTTCCGCTACCTGTTCATCCCTAGTGAATCAAGCCGTGAAAAACCTACGCGTCGCTTACGGAAAAATATCCCCAAACAAAAGCCGTTACAACCGTAACGGTTTGTGTATGATTTACAACGCTTATTGCGTCCCTGTGCTTTTGTTTTTATCAGGCATGGCTCATCTGTTTCGTAAGAAAGATCGACATTCTCTACGTACGGCTTATTTCAGATATTGCAAATTCCTCCTCCGGCTTCCTAGATGGCACCGAAACAAAAAAATAATTGCTCGATTTGGTTTAGTAGATGTGCCTTCTCGGATTCGGTCTTCAAGTGATTATTTATGTAAAAAGACTGTCAACTTTATTCACGTTTATGACCCTCTGCAGCCTTTTTTCCATATAGATACTGGTTGATTAGTCCATATTGTCTTTTGTTAGTTTGAATTTTTTTTTTTTCGCTGTTTATCGCATTTGTTTTTGTTTATTTATTTATATTTATTTATAATACTCCGTACTTCGTGTTTTTTATACTTTACGGGTAATAAAGTTCATTCATTCATTCATATCACCCTCTGCTTATTTCATGACGTGTAACAAGTTAGGACGTGAATAAGCTAGGAATCCTTGGAAGACAACAGGAAACTAGTGAAGACTTGGGATATTAGTAAAAATATGGACGATCCTGCTACTGCTCGATTTAGACAACGAATCAACAGCGCCGAAATATACAGTTCATGGAGTATAGGAAAGGAATAAAACAATTAAGCGGGCATATACTTAGTATAACAAATTCTCCATAAGTGGCATCGTTAGGTATAAGATGAGATCATCAGAGCTTGTGAAGAAGATTTAAAGGGAAGAGTTGAATTCAAGTTTATATCTCGAACCATCGGAATACAGAAAATTTACAAGGCTTACTTTAAAGGCAAAATCAAAAACAGCCAAGAATGCCTTGACCCTATTGTAGCTATTTTAAAACGACTAAATGATGAGTTATTTCTGACAGTATGCTATGTTTTAGCAGAGTTAATTGATGCTTTATATGGCAATACGGGGCTCGGGGTTCAACCCCTGCCGCAGAATCATCTTTCAGAGACAATTGGGAGGCTTGAGAGAAGCAACGCATCAATGCCAGGCTTTTATATTGCTTACATTACATGTTTAATGTAAACTTCACATTAAATCTTTTCTTTGCATTTACCACTTCTTGCAGAACATACAAAGATCAAGTAATTCAAGGATTTTGGTGCAGAGTTGCAAACTCTCTAGGATGGGTCAGCTACTTTATTCCAAGTGAACTTCTCTGTACTCAGTAATATATTGTTGCTTTTAATGCTATAATAAAGATTATTGTTCTTCCTTGAAGAAAACATGTGAGGGAACAGCATGCTTTTTTTGGACTATCTCTTCTTCGAAGAGCATCTTTAAGGTTCTGGGCTTCATGCTTGGTCCACAGGATTATTTAAGAAGCTGTATGCCAGTTTGTACGTTACCTCATTGACTTATTGTGACAAAAACCAGACACGAGCAATTAGGAGGTCGGGAGGATCCCCAAAACTTTGCTCGTCAGGACATCTAACGGTGGTCAGGCAAAAGCTAAACTTGGTGGAAACTGAAAAAATTTTGGGTGTCCAGATTCAAATCATCCTCTGTGGGTGAATGGGATGCTTCAATTCATGTTATCAGGAACTGTTACAAAAGAACGGTCGGATTTCAAACACACTTTGTTATAAGTAAAGAAAATAGTGGCCTAGTCATGTCTTTGGGGAATCTAGTGTCAGTGCAACTTTTGTTGGGGAGTGAAAAGGGGCTTCTGTGTTCTCGTCATTTGGGCATCTGGCCCAAATGGCTATCTTATGTCGACAGAACGTTGTCTAAGTAAAAGTAAAGTGTCCTATCTCTGTCTAACAGAAACAAATTATCTTAAAATTTGCTAAGAGGCATCTCAGTTCTTATTGGAGCTCTATGTTACGCATATAAGCTATTTTACAGCGCTTTTTTTTTTAGCGTAACTTTCACATAAACGGTTATCTTTAACATCTAGACTTTCTAAGTCCTTTCTTTTCTCTTATGATTTTCTAGTAGGTATCAGTGTCCTTATTTGGTATTGAATTGCTTCTAATGAGCCCTTTCCGTCACCTCCCTTCCAGCATTTTACTCCTTGAGCCATTGTCCGGAGAGCCACTTATTATCAAATCCAATAAATTCTAGTAATTCTATTGTTTAAGGTTTTGTTAAGAGGTATCGTTGTTTTATTTTGGCTATTTGTTACTTACTTTTATACCCTTTTTCTTTTACATTCTTCCCAGACCTGTTTCCCAAAAAGTCTAGCAAACCTCTGGGAAAAACTTTTTTAATATGTGCTAGGATGTACTATATTTCTTATTCCAGCTTTGCCAATTTCCACTTACCACTTTTTGGAGAATCTAAAACATTTCTAAAACTCTTTTCTTATAGGATTTACTAGGAAGTATCATAGTGTTTATTTCGGCTGTGAGTTGCCTATTAATGAATCAGATTTTCCCTGGAAGTTTGACCGAAGCACAGATAGGTGTAGCACTAAATTCTACCCTAGTTGTGCCTATTTTCCTCACTTGGATAGTCAGATTTACATCAGAATGTGAAGCCAACATGGGATCTATAGAAAGGATTCAGATGTTTCTAGATGTGCCTGAAACAATAAAGCATAGATGTAAGAGTGAAAATGTTTTTATTTTTTCCTATATAGTCTTTTAGGTCACACTTTTACCGCATGAAGGACACAAAATTCTGCCTCGTAGTACTTATTTGCCCCCGCTTGGATAGTTAAAATACACCAGAATTTGAAGTCGGCATAGAATATCTAGAAAGGATTTAGATGCAAGGGTCCAATAATTTTTAGTTTGACTTGGTCAAACTGCCCTTCCTTACTAAACTACTGCTGCCGTTTCCGCCACTAATGACTCATCAAGACACACGTGATCGTTGCTCCTCTGCAAAATCTATGCAAAATTTTATGTTTTAATCCCTCCTATGAAGCTATTTTTTTATTACCGCTTGCCACGACATTGAATACGACCCAGTGTTGCAGTCACTTGGTCTAGAGTTGACAGAACTTTATTCCAAGTATTTTGACATACTTGGAGTTGTATTTTTGAAGTTTTTGGAATAAAAACTTCCACCTATGGTTATATCTGAACAGTAAAGGCCAATTAACAAAACAAGTTTTTGGAGATTATGAAAAAGCAAACAAATACAAAGTTGAAACAATAGGGAAATCTTTTCAAAACAGTGGAAATCATTCTTTGAATATTTCGGCCCTATGTCCAAGGGCCGTCTTCAGCACAATACGAGAAAGAGAGAGAGAGGGAAAAAGATATTTATTTCTAAATAAACTTACATTAAAATGCGAAAATTAAAACTAATAATGTTTTTTAACTTTTTTAAAACAGTGAAGTGAGATGATAAATTCATTCAAACAAAACAGAACAAAGTGATTAAATGCATTCTCAGAACCAACCTTGCATTTTTAGCAGCCTGTCTCAAAGGCCTTTTCATAACTGGTTCAATACCATTATAAATAGGTTCAGTAAAATATTTTGTTAGATCATCTTTAATTAAATTTGAGTATAAGGAATTTAGTGAATACTCCCTAAGTCCCTATTCAAAGAATTATTATTATTTACTTTGAGACTAATTTCGATTGATTTCCGAGCCACCTGTTTTATCCCCAAATCATTACTGATGAGTGAAGATTTTTCAAAATGTATCGTGTGGGAGGGATTATTAAATATATGCCAACATAAAGCTGAATCAAAGAAGGTGTTGGAACTGTTTCAAATTAATACTTGTCGATGTCTTTTTATGCTCTTGTAGCCGTTTTTTAAGATTCTGATGGTCCTGCCAACATAGTAATTTCCACAGGTCACAAGGTATTTTATAGACCCCTCTTTGGCAAGTAACTGGGGTCTTATCTTTACAGAAATTTAAGAAATTCATGATTTTCAAATTATTAGTAAAAACTAAATACAGATTATTTTTTGTGCAAATATTTTTTATTTTTGTTGTTATTGTTTTAATTATCTGGTATACAATACAGGAATAAGAACTTTTCTAAAGCTCTTGTATCAAGAGAATCGAATGCTTGCTCATAATCTATAAAACTGAGGACAAAAGATGTTTTATAACGCAGGCACCTCTCAGTTGTAATCTAAGGTTGAAAATTCGGTCGACACATCTGGACCCTTTCTAAAACCACGCTGTCCTTCTCTCATAATTTTTTCTACAGCATCTCTCAGTCTAAAAAGCATAACATTACTAAGTGATTCGGTATCAACAGATACAAGGCTAATGCCTCGATAAATACCAGATACACTCTAAATCACCTTTTTTAAACAATGGTTCAATTATTGTTGTCATAAAATCGCTAGGTACTTTTTTTCAAAAATTTATGCATATAATCTTCAGTAACTTGTGTCTAACCTCAGAGCCATCATATTAAGAAATTTATTACCACGCTGTCAGCATCTGGGGCCTTATACTTTTAAATCCTTCTAGTACTGTCGCTAATTCTTCCTAAAAAAGAATCTCCTTCTAATCCTAGCTGCCACAAAATTTTTCATTTTCTTCTGTTTCTTTCCTTCAACTCTATCTCGGTTTAGCACATTCTCAAAATATTCTGCCCATCTCTCTTTAACTCCCTTCTTATCAATAATTGTGGTTCCATTCCTATCTTTAAACTGGAACAAGTTCGGACTGACTACTCCCTCTCAATTTATTAACATACAGTACAACGTTTTACTATTATGGCGTCTAGCTGCATCTTCCAGATCCTCGGCGCCTTAGTGCCTTAAAGGGCACTTCTCTAATATTTTCTAGTTCTAAAAAATTATATATCGGTAGAACAACCATAAAGGGTTGAATTCATTGGTTTCCGCAGCGGGGGAGGCCTTGCTTCCCTGAAAACTGGGAAATAAAAGTAATTACGAGGGGAAAAGAGCAGAGAAGAAATAACCTAGGAAAAATGTGTGTTGGCCCATGGTTGGCTGTCTGCCAATAGTTTTTCACCCTTAGTAGTGGCAATATATGTCTTACCTTGTGAGTGAACCTTGTGACAGCTTTCTAGTTCTCTCAAACGTTTTTTTCTACAAGATTTGGTTTGAGTAAAGAGAAAAAATCATATTCTTCATAGTAATCAGTGGTAACTAAATGGCGATCCTAACCAATAACGGAAGCATAAGAACCTAAATATTGATAACATTAAATCAAAGAATAGAATCGGGTTTTTATGGTGATTCCAAACACGTAGGCCTATATTCCGAGTTTGAAGTTAAACATCCCAAGTTATTAGAACATAAGAAAGTTTGCATAATTATAGAAAAAGAAGGAAAACAACTTAAAAAGGCGACAATCCCGATAAGAATACGCAGTCAAATTTAGTATGTATAAGTACCCATGAATTGATATGTGAAGCCGCTATAATAAGGAGTGTTTAACTCTACTTTTCCCCTAGAATTTATACGTGTTTTTTGTGTTTTATCAATATAATCTTCGGTACTTGTTTGATATACCCCTGCAGCCTTAGTTTAAGTTATTCATGCATTGAAACACTTTAAAACGGTTTCTTTTGCTAGTTTCTTTCAACTTAGAGCGAGAAAAGACAACGAGAATTGACTGAATAGCTCGAAATATATAATTTGGCTATATATTTGGACATTAAGGGAGGGTGGGGGTAAAGTATTTGGACAGTTTGAAGTAAGAAAACAACTCGTACTTCATACTATCAGAATAATTGTAGCTAAACATTTTTCATGCAGACCAGATGTACTTTACATCACCCCCACCCCTAATAAGCAAATATATAGCCCAAATTTGTGTCTAAAGTATAGTATTTTTATCTTACCTATGTATATTTTATTAGGATTAACATAACTTCACTTCTTGACCTGTAGGGCGTATATCATGCAAGTACCTAATTTTTTGCCAGTATTGATTGTGTCAATCTAGTGGTTAACTTTGAAATAGCTATAATTCTTAATTATAGTAATTTACAATTATGATTATAAATAGATATTTATTATTATAATTTAAGCAGCCAAATATCTCGGTCTGGTGTACAAAATTAAATTGAAAATATCAATATTACTCAGTAATGTTCAACACTTACAGCCTTTCTTGATAACACCCACCAATAGAAATGCTAATTTGCTTCTATTAATCTTAGTTTCAATGCTTTACTTTGAGCAAACAACTTTAAAAATGTTTTACTTCATATAATTATAAAGTCTGAAAATGTTAAATATATCGGTGTTTGATAACCACGTTTAAAAACATCGATATTGTTCAATAATGCCCGTCAAACATTCTGCTTTGCTCAATAGACCCTAAAATTTTTATTTAAAGATTTATTAATAGTAGTTTTAATGCTTTACTTTGAACAAACAACTTTAAAAAGTTTTACTTTTTATAATTATAGAGTTTGAAGACGTTAAATATTCTTCAATAATGTCTGTCAAAAACTTTGGCATTGCTCAATAGACTCAAATGCTAGGAGTTCCTATATTCTTTTTCATAAGTAGGAAGGATGGGGTATTTTTTTTTTAACTACTTGATTTCTTTCATTCGTATTTACTTTTAGTTTACTCGACAGACTTCTCTCATTACCTTTAAAAAATGTTTGTCTCTAAGTTTTGGTGTTTTTTTTTTGTATTAGCAAAAGTATCTTGTTTATAAAACTATACCGTTTCATGAAATGTGCTTAAAAAATAAAAAAGAATTTAAAACTAAAAGTAAGGAGCAAGTTGAAAACTTAAAAAGAACTGAAATTATTCTGCATACAAGGAAGACTACCCCTCCTAAATTCCTCGCTCATTAAGCTAATGTTTTTTAGTGCTTTGAAAAACTTTCTTTCTCCAATTCAATGGCCCTTGTGGCCATTGAACAGGAACAATAAACGTTCCTGAAGAATTCGGGCGAAAATTCACACTTAAAGAACAAGGAGTTAAGGAGTTATATAGAGAATAATTTCTTTTAAAATATGTTTCAAGGCTGCTCCTTATTTTCAGCTGAAAAAACTAGTTTGAAATTTAAATTAGGTTTTCCCCCCAAATCATGCCCAATCCTACCCAAAATGTAATATGAGGTACCGGCCCCTTAAACCCCTGATTTAGTGCTGTTAAAATGTATATATCAATAATTTTAAATTGATTGCTACCGTAATACTTTTTCAGTGTTGTGCATAAGAATTAAAATATTAAAATGTAATCAAATTTTGAGTAAAAATAGAATAATCTTTAAAATGCGATGAACAGTATTTTTTTTAAATAATTCCCTATTAATATTTCTACTGAAGAATTTGTGTGGACGAATAGGGTAATTATCGTTCATGTGGACGGAATCAATAATTGGTAAATATATTATATACATATGTTAACCCCATTGGAATATTTCCTATAAATAGTAAAAAAGAATTATTACTATTTAAAATTACTTGAAACAAAGTTAATAGTAGCATTTCCTTACCCCCCAAAACAAAATTCCTTGTGAAGCTCAGGATAACCTGTCTCTCCTTTTCCACCTCTGTTTCAAGAGGGATGGAAAAATAATATATTTATAGTACATAGAGAAATATTGTAATTGATTCTTACTCCCCCCCCTGCCTCTTTCAACTCTTATCTGTAAGGTTGCAGAGAGTTACCAATTTTGGCATTAAAATGTGCTCTCTTAGGAATCCCCCACCATCCCCGTCTATTAAATGACTTACCCTTCATGAAAACATCACAAAGCGTAATTTCACAAAAAATAAAGTAAATTAACTTAGTTAAATCTAGCACTGCCACCATGCGGCAATACTTCTGCTGCAACTGGGAAGTATACAATATAGTTTTTGATACTTTTAATCGACTAGCTTCTCAGATTTTTAAATTGATTGCAAATTGGTCCTTTTTCGATCAAAGTAATAGCTTGGAACAATAAAATGGCAGAAAACTCCCTCCATTCTCTAGGACCTTTGGTTTGATACGATCACTTCGGGGACGATCACTTTCTTCCGGCAACGAAAGTGAGGAATTCCACATTTTATGCTTTGGAGTTTTAAACCCCTACGGTAGGGTTCTCTGATATGATGAATCTAATAAAGCGGTTTACACTAAGATTGCTTGCTTTTTTGGAGGTATTTCCCCTAGTTGGAAAATCAGTCAAATTTTCTCAGATTGAAACTTTTGGTAGGTAATATTAATCGGAATCAATTTTATGTATTTAAAGTCCCCATAAAAAGCCAATTTTTTTGATGCGTCATTGTCAATTGTCATCAAAATTTCGTTTTTATTTTCGTTGAATATTGGCCCGAATCGCTTCTTACTTACACTTCGTTATCAAGAGCTATGTGGTAAGATTTTCGGGTGATGTTCAATTTGAACCACTTCAATTTATTCAATTGGATTAGAGTATCGAAAGAAAGAGGGCCAATTTGATGCCTGGCCTGTAAGGTTAAAGTTGTTTTTTTCTTTCGCTAATCTGTACTTTTTTTATTGTCTGAAGACATAATGGATTTATATTCCAGGGGATTAACCCTCCTTTTATTAAAGAGGTAATATTTACGTGGGCTTTATAAAATCAAAACGGGGTATATATTCAGACAGGGTGACTTTTGAGTAATGACCCTTAAAAATGTAAAGATCTCGGCAAAGCCCCGCTTTATCGGCTTTTGAGATCTTGTAAATCTGTTGACCTAGGGCAGACAAATGAAGTTTCTAGGAGGAAATCACAGCCTAAAATTTCCCCTTGAAAGCTGTATTTCGGTTTGAGTCTCATTTTCTTTTCCTCTAGGTTTTAGACCTAATGGATTACGATTAAATACATAATAATGCATAATAATTAAATAAAATATCGATTAAATAGACTAATCCCATTGCCAGGAATCTCAGTTTTGTTTCATTTTCATGCGATGTTAGTTACTCTTTTTATTTGATAATTCTTCTCTAAATGTATCTGAATATAAACTTATTCCAAAAAAAAAAAAATTAAAATATATTACCATTCTCTCAACCCACCACTAATACCATGGTGTCTTAATTCCCCTCCTCCCCCACGCTCCTGATACTTTTTTTGCGGGTGCTCTTGGTTTTGCTTCTATCTGATTCTCGATACCTAGATTTACTAATCTTCTTCGGATTAGTTACCTGCCGGGAAATATATTAATCACTGGTTTTAGAACTGAATTTATTCATTTTTTAGTTCTAGGGGAATATAAAGGTGTTATTCAGTTGCTAAATATTTCTTTTTGCCATTTAAGGTCCAATTATGAATTTTTATTTGTCCAGTGTCACAAGTTTATTTTTTTCATCTATTCATTTTGTTTTATTTATTTTTAATACTACATTCCCAATTCATACCTTTACCTACACCTCCGTCCTAGTATACATCTCAAGCAAATTTATAAAGCCAATGATCTATAGTCGAGTTTGTAATTGACTCTAGAGGTCTAGATTTTTTATTGATAGATATGTTGATTTTCTTACCCTGACTAGTATTAGTCACATGCTATAAAACACAATTTAGGATATTTTAAACACATGTTACTGAATTTTTTTGTAACACAGATCTCAGTGTTGCCCTTGGAACATTCTTATGCTGGCTTTAGCTTGGGATAAGATGGCACTAGCCTCTGGTTTATTGCCAAGTTTAGCCAGATTTTAAACTTGAACTTGTTTCTGGACCGCTTCAGAAATTTTTAATTCAACTAAGAAACTTTGGAATACTTTAAAATCCTTTAGAACTTTTTTGAGTTTTTGGCCATTATGAAATAATTAGCAGAGGAGGTTCTGAGGATAGGTTGAAGAAAAGGGAAAAATGGTGCATAAAATCTCTTGTGATGCCCTGACGTCATCCAAACCTAAATGTGCATTTGTACAATGATAAATACTCACTTAAAGTGTCCGTTGTATGACTCCACTCGATTGTTTTCAAGAGCTGAAGGTTAGGGGCTTGGAGTTTTCGACATAACCATTTATATATATATCTTCTATATATATAAAAATAAGTTGTCTGTCTGTCTGTGGATGGATCAGGTGACGTCACCTGAAAAAACTGGATCAGGTGACGTCAAAACTGAAAAAACTAAAAAAAGGCAAAAACTACAAAAAAAACTAAAAACTAATAAAAAAAATAAAAAAGCTAAAAAACTTAAAAAACTAAAAAAAGGCAAAAACTACAAAAAAAACTAAAAACTAATAAAAAAGCTAAAAAACTAAAAAAACTAAAAAAAGGCAAAAACTACAAAAAAAACTAAAAACTAATAAAAAAAATAAAAAAGCTAAAAAACTAAAAAAACTAAAAAAACTAAAAAAAGGTAAAAAACTAAAAAAACTAAAAACTAAAAAAACTAAAAAAAAGGAAAAAACTGAAAAATAAGCTAAAATAAAGGTAAAAACCAATAAAAAACTAAAAAAAAAACTGAAAAAACTAAAAAAAGGCAAAAACTACAAAAAAAAACTAAAAACTAATAAAAAAAGTAAAAAAGCTAAAAAACTAAAAAAACTAAAAAAACTAAAAAAACTAAAAAAAGGTAAAAAAACTAAAAAAATAAAAAATAAAAAAAAACTAAAAAAAAGGAAAAAACTGAAAAATAAGCTAAAATAAAGGTAAAAACCAATAAAAAACTAAAAAGAAAAAAAGGAAAAAACTAAAAAAAATTTTCATCTAAAAAACTAAAAAAAACTAAAAAAGGTAAAAACTAAAAGAACTAAAAAAGAAAAAAATAAATGACGACACTCAAAGAGAAAGCGACCAGGACAAAAGGAATGTTCGATTAGCAATCAACAAAGCACCGGGACACAGGGAGTATAAATGACGACCAGGACATAAGTAAAAAAAAAAATTAACAAAACTAAAAAGAAGGTAAAAACTACAAAAAAACTAAAAAGAAAAAAAAACTAAAAACTAATAAAAAAACTAAAAAATCTAAAAATCTAAATAAACTAAAAAAAAAAAAAAAAAGGAAAAAAATAAAGGAGAAAAACAAAACTAAAAAACGAATGTATATACAGACCGGTACACCGGGATACAAATGACGACCGGGACACAGGGAATATAAATGACGACCGGGACACAGGGACACAACTACAACGGGGACACCGGGGGAAACAGGGGGATATAAATGACGACCGGGACAAAAAAACTAAAAAGAAAAAAAAACTAAAAACTAATAAAAAAACTAAAAAATCTAAAAATCTAAATAAGCTAAAAAAGAAAAAAAAAGGAAAAAAATAAAGGAGAAAAATAAAACTAAAAAACGAATGTATATACAGACCGGGACACCGGGATACAAATGACGACCGGGACACAGGGAATATAAATGACGACCGGGACACAGGGACACAACTACAACGGGGACACCGGGGGAAACAGGGGGATGTAAATGACGACCGGGACACCGGGACAGGGAATGGTCGATTAGCAATCACCATCAACAAAGCTCAAGGGCAATCATTAGAATCATGAGGTATAGATCTGAATACAGATTGTTTTCCCATGGACCATTATATGTTGCATGTTCAAGAGTCGGTAAACCTGACAATCTATTTATATGCAAAGACAATGGGACAGCAAAGAATGTTGTATATTCGCAAGTTTTACGTAGTTAAAACCATATATATATATATATATATATATATATATATATATATATATATATATATATATATATATATATATATATATATATATATATATATATATCTATCTATATTCACAGGTGGGACATAGGGACACAACTACAATGGCGCGTAACTATTATGGCGCGTAACGACTTACGCGCGCGGGGGGGCTTGGGGGGGGCGCGAAGCGCCCCCACCTGCGCCACCCCAACAGCTAGTATATATATATATATATATATATATATATATATATATATATATATATATATATATATATATATATATATATATATATATATATATATCTATATATATATCTATATATATAAAAATAAGTTGTCTGTGGATCGTGGATCAGGTGACGTCATGTTTCTGTGTCGGCTGACGTCATGAAATTAGTTGTCGTCATTTTTGTTATGACGATGCTTAGTATATTGTAAAACACATTAATTTGGTTAATAATATACCATTTAAAACACCAAAATGAACATGCTGGAGTAGTCACTCGGTGAGAGAGGGTGTCAGAAAGGAGAATGAAGGTCCCAGGTTCAAATCCTGGTTAGGCTAAAAAAGGTAAAAAACTAAAAACTAAAAAAAAAAAACTGAAAAAACTAAAAAAAGGCAAAAACTACAAAAAAAATAAAAACTAATAAAAAAATAAAACAGCCGAAAAACTAAAAAAACTAAAGAAACTAAAAAAAGGAAAAAACTTAAAAAACTAAAAATTAAAAAAAAACTAAAAAAAGGAAAAAACTGAAAAATAGAAGAGAAAAAGAAAACTAATAAAATTAAAAATAAACATAAAAAAAAATAAAAAAGATAAAAACTAAAAATAAAGTAAAAAGAAAAAACGAAAAAAAAATAAAAAAGCTAAAAAAAAAAGGTAAAAACCAATAAAAAACTAAAAAGAAAAAAGGTGAAAACTAAAAAAAAATTTAATCTAAAAACTAAAAAAAACTAAAAAGGTAAAAACTAAAAGAACTAAAAAAGAAAAAAAAACTAAAAAAAGGAAAAAAACTGAAAAATAAAGGAGAAAAAGAAAACTAAAAAAATTGAAATAAAAGTAAAAAACTAAAAACATAAAAACTTCAAAAAAAAACTAAAAAGAAAAAGAAAGAAACTAAAAAACCTAAAAAAAGGTCAAAACCAATAAAAAAAAAACTAAAAGGAAAAAAAGGGAAAAAATTAAAAATTTATTTCATCATATACCAATTCAAAAACGAATGTATACCGGGATGACGACCGGGACACAGGGAATATAAATGACACAACTACAACGGGGACGCCGGGGGCACGGGGGGATATAAATGACGACCGGGACACCGGGACACAAGGAATATAAATGACGCCCGGGACGCTCAAAGAGAAATCACAGACTGGGACACCGGGACACAAATGACGACCGGGACACAGGGAATATAAATGACGACCGGGACACAGGGACATAACTACAAAGGGGACGCCGGGGTGCACAGGGGGATATATAAATGACGATGGCGACTCAGGGAATGGTCGATTAGCAATCACCATCAGCAAAGCTCAAGGGCAATCATTAGAATCATGAGGTATAGATCTGAATACGGATTGTTTTCCCATGGACCATTATATGTTGCATGTTCAAGAGTCGGTAAACCTGACAATTTATTTATATGCACAGACAATGGGACAGCAAAGAATGTTGTATATTCGCAAGTTTTACGTAGTTAAAAACATATATATATATATATATATATATATATATATATATATATATATATATATATATATATATATATATATATATATATCTATATTCACAGGTGGGACATAGGGACACAACTACAATGGCGCGTAACTAATATGGCGCGTAACGACTTACGCGCGCGGGGGGGCTTGGGGGGGGGCGCGAAGCGCCCCCACCAACTAGGTGTTGGGGTGTATGTATATATATATATATATATACTAGCTGTTGGGTATGTATATAGCTGTTATGTATGTATATATATATATATACTATGTATGTATATACATACCCTAGCTGTTATGTATGTATATATATATATATACTAGCTGTTGGGGTGGCGCTTCGCGCCACCCCAACATCTAGTTGGTGGGGCGCTTCGCGCCCCCCCAAGCCCCCCCCGCGCGCGTAAGTCGTTACGCGCCATATTAGTTACGCGCCATTGTAGTTGTGTCCCTATGTCCCACCTGTAAATATATATATATATATATATATATATATATATATATATATATATATATATATATATATATATATATATATATATATATATATATATATATATATATATATATATATTTTTAACTACGTAAAACTTGCGAATATACAACATTCTTTGCTGTCCCATTGTCTGTGCATATAAATAGATTGTCAGGTTTACCGACTCTTGAACATGCAACATACAATGGTCCATGGGAAAACAATCCGTATTCAGATCTATACCTCATGATTCTAATGATTGCCCTTGAGCTTTGTTGATGGTGATTGCTAATCGACCATTCCCTGAGTCGCCATCGTCATTTATATATCCCCCCCTGCACCCCGGCGTCCCCTTTGTAGTTATGTCCCTGTGTCCCGGTCGTCATTTATATTCCCTGTGTCCCGGTGCTTTGTTGATTGCTAATCGAACATTCCTTTTGTCCCGGTCGCTTTCTCTTTGAGTGTCGTCATTTATTTAGATTGTCAGGTTTACCGACTCTTGAACATGCAACATATAATTGTCCATGGGAAAAACAATCCATATTCAGATCTATACCTCATGATTCTAATGATTGCCCTTGAGCTTTGTTGATGGTGATTGCTAATTGAACATTCCCTGTGTCCCGGTCGTCATTTATATTCCCAGTATCCCGGTCGTCATTTGTGTCCCAGTGTTCCCCTTTTAGTTTTTTTTTATTGGTTTTGACCTTTTTTTAGGTTTTTTAGTTTTTTTCTTTTTTCTTTTTAGTTTTTTTTGAAGTTTTTATCTTTTTAGTTTTTTTATTTTTATTTATATTTTTTTAGTTTTCCTTTTCTCCTTTATTTTTCAGTTTTTTTCCTTTTTTTAGTTTTTTTTCTTTTTTAGTTCTTTTAGTTTTTACCTTTTTTAGTTTTTTTAGTTTTTTAGATGAAAATTTTTTTTAGTTTTTTTCCTTTTTTTCTTTTTATTTTTTTATTGGTTTTTACCTTTTTTTTTTAGCTTTTTTAGTTTTTTTTCGTTTTTTCTTTTTACTTTTTTTTTTAGTTTTTATCTTTTTTATTTTTTTTTATTTTTATTCTTAATTTTATTAGTTTTCTTTTTCTCTTCTATTTTTCAGTTTTTTCCTTTTTTTAAGTTTTTTTTTTAGTTTTTAGTTTTTTTAGTTTTTTAGTTTTTTTAGTTTTTTTAGTTTTTTAGCTTTTTTATTTTTTTTATTAGTTTTTAGTTTTTTTTGTAGTTTTTGCCTTTTTTTAGTTTTTTCAGTTTTTTTTTTAGTTTTTAGTTTTTTACCTTTTTTAGCCTAACCAGGATTTGAACCTGGGACGTTCATTCTCCGTTCTGACACCCTCTCTCACCGAGTGACTACTCCAGCATGTTCATTTTGGTGTTTTAAATGGTATATTATTAACCAAATTAATGTGTTTTACAATATACTAAGCATCGTCAAAGCAAAAAGGACGACAACTAATTTCATGACGTCAGCCGACACAGAAACATGACGTCACCTGATCCACAGATCCACAGACAGACAACTTATTTTTATATATATAGATATATATTGAATTTATTTTCATAGTTTCTTTTCCACCCGAATGCTGAAGATCCTTTTAAAGATCTTCAATGGATATCATAATCTATAGATAATGTCTAATCAATATACTGTTTTCCTATTTCTTAGAAAAAATAAAGATTTTGGAAGACTACTGAGACTGATTGTCTTTTCGTTTATATGTTTATTTTGGCTTCATATTTTTGCAAGAAACGTGTAGACAGGGGAATAAAATCAGGGATTTTCAAGTCCCAAGATTTGTGCAGTATTCATATAATTCATTATTTTTTACCTATTGTCTCTGTTTAGATATTTGACTTATTTATCATTTCCCTAGCCTTTTCAGCATTCGCTATAAATTCTAACTCAGTAAATTTTTTTGACAAACTTATTTTTATCTTTTTTTTTTGTTTTTTGTATTATTAATTATATATTTGCGGTTTTCCAGAGAACTACAGCGAATTGAAAGTGTTAGCAAATCACCTGTAATTGGTCATTTTATGGAAACAATAGATGGTTCTGCTATCATTCGGACTTTTGACGTCGAAGAAAAATTTCAAAACGAATTTCATAAGAAATTGGATTCAAATATACACGCTGCTTTGCTACAAAATGCTGGCAATAGATGGCTGGGGGTTACCTTGGTTAGTGATGCTTAGCTTTGACACAACGTGAAAAATTACCATTTTAGATACTGCTTCCTAGAAAATAGTAGCCGAAACTTAGAGAAAAGAGTTTTTCAAAGAATCTGCTAATTGCCATGTCTCACATCTGACAAACTTGTGAAAATAAGGATTTTCATTCAGACTCAATTGAACAGTAATTTCAAATTGCGAGAAGAAAAAAATTTCAAGTTCCAAAAAAAGGTCTAGAACCGATAAAGATGATACTCAATTTACATAAGAAGTATATCATTCAAATTTTCATTTTCAGAAACCCTCAACTGGAGATTCATAGCCCTCAATTTAAAACGCCAAAGCAAATCATACTTTTCATGAGTAGCATTCGGCTGCCTTCATCCAAAACAAAATAACTGTATTCTTAAATTTTTCAAGAAAACTACAAAATAATATTTTTCTGAGTCAGATAAAATATTTTCTGAGTGCCATTTTTCCCCGTCTTTTGCTTTTCCTTTTTTGCAAAACGTTGAGCTATGTTTTGCTCATATGATATGTACATATTAGATTTTGCCTTTAGAAAGTCAGTGAATTTACTCTTAGCCCTGTAGATACTATGTCGGATCTTAGAAAGCATAATAGATAGAAATATTTTCATACTACATTCTGGGTTATCGAACTAGTGGTTATAGAATACCAGGAGAGAGCCTTTTTCCCTTCAATCTCGAACTCCAAAGAAAATCATATTTTGCATGGGTAGCACTCGGCTGCCTTTTCCCAAAACAAAGTAAATGGATTCTTAAATTTTACAAAAAAAAAAGAAAATGACATTCTTTTTCTGGCCAGTAAATAGATGCAATAGTTTCTTCAAAATGTTTTTTTAGTGCCGTTTTATTTCCGTCTTTTGCTGTTCCTTTTTGCAGAATGTTGAGCAAAAATTTGTTTATCTAATATTTCCATATTAGATTTTGGCTTTAGATAACCGGTGAATTGAGTTTTAGCCCTTTAGATACTATGTCGTATCCTAGAAAGTATAATACATAGAATTATTCTGATGCCAAAATATAGGTTTTCGAACCAGTGGTTATAGAATATCAGGAGAGATCCTTTTTTGACGAAAATGAAAAGACCTAGTGCCCATTTTAAGTAATAAATTTTTAAAAATATATTTTACTTTTTAAATGAAGCTAAACAAAAATGCCGTTTGTTGCCATTTTGTAATGGAAAATGCAGCTTTTGATATAGAAAATAGATTTGTCATGGACTGGAACGCTTTACCAATGGTCTAAAATTCCCCATGTTGAGGATTAAACAGTTCATGGTGACGAACTGTAAGTAAGGAGTGACCCAACTCAATAGTAACAAAAACTCTAAAGAACGGAATTTGAATTCCAATAGATACATCAAAAGAATCAGAGCCAAGTACCAACACTTATATTTATGATTGTTTAATGTTTGTTTATCGTCTATAATTTGTTGCGTAATGTTTTTTATTTCACCAAGAATTTGGTAAATAGCGCTCACTTCAAATGCACCCCCTCTTCCCTCCCCCATAAAAATACTGTAGCTATGCCCCTGTTTGCATGCAAAAGTACTTCACCTAATTCTGAGGAAATGGTAGGCACACCAAATATATACACAAAGCTCCCTACGATTACTTAAAGGAGGAAATGCCTAAACGCTGAAGAATAGAGCTTGGTTAAAGAGCCCTCTAGGATCATCGTAGAACTTGGTCATTGCATATTTTAAATAAATGCATAAACATGAGGTCAGATTTGTCCAGTAATTCACATCCCACTTGTACTGAATTCCTGAAGGTTTTCAGACAGTTTGTGGTAACAGACTGTTGTAAGGAGTGACACGGCTCAATAGTAACCGAAAATTAAAAAAACGGTATTTTCGTACCAATAACTATATGAAAAGCATTTGATTTTAATGCTGATTTTAAATATAAAAGTTTCATCAAGTTTAATATTACCTATCAAAAGTTACGAGCCTGAGAAAATTTGTCTTGTTTTCGAAAAAAGGAGAAACGCCTCCTAAAAGTCATAGAATATTATCGGCCCATTCGAAGAGAAATGAAAAATTTTAGTGTCCTTTTTAAGTGACCAAAAAATTGGAGGCAACTAGGTACTCTCCCACGCTCATTTTTTTCTTAAGTCACCCCATAGAAATTCTGAGATAGCCATTTCATTCAATATAGTCGAAGAATTGAATAACTATGTCTTTGAGGATGACTTGGTCCCCACACACTCCCGGGGGAAGGGCTGCAAGTTATGAACTTTGTCCCTTGTTTACGTATAATATTGGCTATTGGATAGTATCGAGACGTCTTCAGGAGGAATTTTTTCTTGTGGGGGAGGGGTTACGTGGGAGGATCTTTTCATGGAGGAGTTTGTCGTGGGGAAAGGTAGTTTTCTATGAAGAGGGTGCCGGATTTCCCAGATTTATTCAAAAAACGATCAGAAATTAAATAAAAAAAAGTTTTTTCAACTGAAAGCAAGGAGCAACATAAAAAACACAAAACAATCAGAAATTATTACGTATATGAGGGGGCTCGCCCCCTTTTCAATACCTCACTCTTTAAGCTAAAGGTTTTTAGCACTTTTTAAAGACCTATGTATTCTAATTAAACGGCCTTTGTGATTCAGGGATCACTCTGAAGGAGTTGGAGCAAAATTCAAACTTTAGCGTAAAGAGCGAAATATTGAAGAATGACCTCCTCATATACGTATAAATCTCTGTTCGTTTCAAGTTTTAATGTTGCTCCTTGCTTTCATTTGAAAAACTTGTTGCTTTATTTGATTGTTAGGAAAGGACGAGTAAAAAGAACGGTATATGCCTAGAGAAAAACATATAGAAAAGAAAATAATTCCTGCTCCATAATAGGCAAAATAATTGTAGCTAATAAATTTTTTATATAAGGGGAGTAAAGGAAAGGAAAGAACGAGCATTATAAAAGAAAATCAATTTCAAACAATATAAGAAAGAATTATTCGAAGCAATACTAAACGTAGATACTGCTAAATGGCAGATAATAAAACAAACAATTCCCTTTTTTTGTTAAAACATATTCGCTGAAATTCGCCGGGCTTTAAGAAAAATTAAGCGTTCAAATAGCCTTGATAGTGACGGCCTTTCTTACCAATTTTTTGCTTATGATTGTCCTGCTCTACTTAACCATCTACAAATATTTTTCCAGTCTTGCTTAGCACAGTCGCTTGTTCCTGATAGTTTCCTTTGTGGCCGTGTAATGTCTATTCAAAAGCGAGGCAAGGACCCCACGTCATGTGTGAATTATCGTCCCATTACAGTATCGTGTTTCTTAAGTAAGTTGCTTGAACATTTGTTACTACCAGAAATTGAGTCGAATTGTGATTTTACGCCTTTTCAATTTGGTTTTCGGAAAAGTTTCGGTTGCTCCCATGCACATCATGTTTTAAGCCGACTCATGAAAGATACCGTAAAAACTAAAATGTCTTTATACTGTCTTACTGTTGATATTTCTGGAGCTTTCGACAATATTGTGCACTCTCAGGCTCTATTTTCCCTTGCGTCTTCAGGTGTTAATCCTTCCGTACTAAGTTTATTGTCTTCTTGGTATTCAAAGTCTAAAATTCAAGTTACCTGGAATGGCCAAATATCTGAACCGGTAAAAATTAATAAGGGAGTTCGGCAAGGTGCCGTATTGTCTCCTAGTATATTTAAATGCGTGCTTGCATCGTGCCTGCGTCCCCTTAGAAGTTCTGTTTTTTACGGTAATACTGGTTTGTCTTCTATTGCATATGCAGATGACGTTCTTCTTGTTGCCCGGACTCGCCGTGGATTGCTTTCTAATTTTACTATATTAACCAATGAACTATCTAAGATTGGACTGTCAGTTAATGCGTCTAAATGCGAGTTTATTTGTTTTAATAGCCCTTATGCGGTTGCTCCATTCGTTACTGGGACTGCAGTTCTACCAAGTTCTTCTTTAGTTAGTTGGCTTGGTCTGTGTTTCGGCCCAACACTTTCCGCTACCTGTTCATCCCTAGTGAATCAAGCCGTGAAAAACCTACGCGTCGCTTACGGAAAAATATCCCCAAACAAAAGCCGTTACAACCGTAACGGTTTGTGTATGATTTACAACGCTTATTGCGCCCCTGTGCTTTTGTTTTTATCAGGCATGGCTCATCTGTTTCGTAAGAAAGATCGACATTCTCTACGTACGGCTTATTTCAGATATTACAAATTCCTCCTCCGGCTTCCTAGATGGCACCAAAACAAAAAAATAATTGCTCGATTTGGTTTAGTAGATGTGCCTTCTCGGATTCGGTCTTCAAGTGATGATTTATGTAAAAAGACTGTCAACTCTATTTACGTTTATGACCCTCTGCAGCATTTTTTCCATATAGATACTGGTTGATTAGTCCATATTGTCTTTTGTTAGTTTGAATTTTGTTTTTCTTCGCTGTTTATCGCATTTGTTTTTGTTTATTTATTTATATTTATTTATAATACTCCGTACTTTGTGTTTTTTATACTTTACGGGTAATAAAGTTCATTCATTCATTCATATCACCCTCTGCTTATTTCATGACGTGTAACAAGTTAGGACGTGAATAAGCTAGGAATCCTTGGAAGACAACAGGAAACTAGTGAAGACTTGGGATATTAGTAAAAATATGGACGATCCTGCTACTGCTCGATTTAGACAACGAATCAACAGCGCCGAAATATACAGTTCATGGAGTATAGGAAAGGAATAAAACAATTAAGCGGGCATATACTTAGTATAACAAATTCTCCATAAGTGGCATCGTTAGGTATAAGATGAGATCATCAGAGCTTGTGAAGAAGATTTAAAGGGAAGAGTTGAATTCAAGTTTATATCTCGAACCATCGGAATACAGAAAATTTACAAGGCTTACTTTAAAGGCAAAATCAAAAACAGCCAAGAATGCCTTGACCCTATTGTAGCTATTTTAAAACGACTAAATGATGAGTTATTTCTGACAGTATGCTATGTTTTAGCAGAGTTAATTGATGCTTTATATGGCAATACGGGGCTCGGGGTTCAACCCCTGCCGCAGAATCATCTTTCAGAGACAATTGGGAGGCTTGAGAGAAGCAACGCATCAATGCCAGGCTTTTATATTGCTTACATTACATGTTTAATGTAAACTTCACATTAAATGTTTTCTTTGCATTTACCACTTCTTGCAGAACATACAAAGATCAAGTAATTCAAGGATTTTGGTGCAGAGTTGCAAACTCTCTAGGATGGGTCAGCTACTTTATTCCAAGTGAACTTCTCTGTACTCAGTAATATATTGTTGCTTTTAATGCTATAATAAAGATTATTGTTCTTCCTTGAAGAAAACATGTGAGGGAACAGCATGCTTTTTTTGGACTATCTCTTCTTCGAAGAGCATCTTTAAGGTTCTGGGCTTCATGCTTGGTCCACAGGATTATTTAAGAAGCTGTATGCCAGTTTGTACGTTACCTCATTGACTTATTG